>NW_026596091.1:356501-378583 GCF_907164565.1 Psammomys obesus | reverse complement strand
TATCTATCTATCTATCTATCTATCTATCTATCTATCTATCTATCTATCTATCTATCTATCTATTTACCTAATGATCTCTGATAAAGCACTAAGGATCAGGAGTCTTCCTTGGTCCTTTGACAATCAAAACTAGTGGATTGGGAAAAGAGCTGCCCTGGCATTTTCTATGGTAGTAGTTTGTCTGAGCCATGCCTACTCTGGCTTTCTCATGTTTGCCTCCCTCTTTTCATCCTCACTTTTTCCAAGAGAAGAACACCTAAAATCTGGTGTGGTGGTGCATGATGAAATCCCAGCACTGAAAACACGGAGGCAGGAAGACTACCATGAGCTCAAAACCAACCTGGGCTACATAGTAAGACCTGTTTCAACAATAAACAACCATCCTCAATAAATAATAAAATATAAAGAAAGGCACCAAGTGCTCTCCACAGCTCAGGGAACACCTTAGAAACAAAGTATGTATGCTGTTCTGGTGGCACACTCTGGTGCCTGTCACTCCCATGGCCTTTGAGCCAGTTATTTCTTGGTGTGGACCATTGTCAAGGGTGACTCCATGATGAAGGAATTTTACTGCATGTTGTTTGGCTCAGTTTAAACTACTAGGGAGATAGTGCATGGGCATTGCACGAGGAGGAAAGTGTCCAGGCTCAGTAAGGCAATGACAGGACATGGAGCCAACTCCTATTTGGTAGCAACAAGCTGAGGTTAAGGGCATAGAAGAGCTGATGTGATAGTTTTGGCCTTCTGAAAACATCCCAACTGTGACTTCACGTTGTACCCTGGAGAAAGGCCTCTTGTAGGTCCTTCCAAGATGAGAAACATAGCAATTTTCTGCATAATTAGGGCTCCAACTCTTTCTCTGCCTCATTCCAATTATTTGGGGTTATTGTGGGAATTCCACAGAATGGCTTGAGCTGCATTAAACAGTAACCTGAGAATGAGAAGTGACTATTCTACCATTTGAATATGGAACCAAACCTCAACATTAATTTTCTATAACTGCAATGTAAATAGAGTCAGTCAATTTTTTGTTTTGTTTTAAAATAAAACACAACCCTTCTGGATTCTGAATCAAAACCTCTACATGTTCTAAAATTAATGAACCAAAACAGAGTTAGAAAATAGAAACGCTTTTTGAATGAAAACACTATTTTATCCGGCTTGTTGGACCAGAATTTGTTTTGTGTCTCTTTAAAAATAATGGGAAACCATCCAAAAAGGAAAATATTACTTAATACACAAAGCATTAGAAAAAGCATAAATTTAAAGATTGATGTCACCTGTAGCTCCTTCAGTGGGATATTTTCACAACTTTTTTATGAATAATAATTTCATTTTTGTTTTATATCAGACTATTTAATTAGTTATTTCTCTCCTTAGGACTATCTCATGGAAGAGTTTCATGTCAATATTAAAAAGCTGTTTTATTCTTTTTTAATGAGCTGTTATATTCTTTTTAATGTCTTAATAACAGCCAATATTCCATTAGTTCATATTAGTTTATTTTGATATTTTTGTGCTGATAATACTTAGCTTTCTTCTACAATTTTACTTGGACAAATAATGCTTCCATGAATATTTGAATTTGAACATTTGCATTTTAGAATTTAAGCATTCCTGAAACAAATATTTCTATACCCCATGTTCCACAAAAACATTGTAATAATTTTAATTCATATCATTGGTTTTGAAAATAGCAACTTTTCCATACACTGGTGTTCTAGCTTGATATCACTATAACAAAATTCTTGACATAGGCTACTTATGAAGAAAAAGAGGGTTATTCAGTTCACAATTTTGGAGGTTTAGAGGTATGGTGATGGCACTGACTTGAGTTGTGGTGAGGACCTTTTGACAAATGATGAAAGGGAATGGAAGGAGAAATAGTTACAGCAGGTGGCTATGAGACAAGCCTGGAAGCAGTGGGGAAGGAAGGGCCGCACTTGCCCCCTTCATGGCATTTCTCATGAAATGAGAGGTCTCATGAGGACCACATTATCAATGAATACAGGCCTCCCACTAGGCTCTGCGTCCAAGGGTTCTCATGCCTGTTTGTATTCCTACCCTGCAGACTAAGTCTGCCATTACTGCAACCTTTGAGTGGGCACAAACCAGAGCACCTGACTGACAGTAACCTTTGGTTAGATGCTGTTGCTTGAGTGGTTCTTCCACATTTCCAAAGGAAACAGTCCCACTCACAGTTACCTAGGGTGACCAACTGTCCCACTTTCCCGAATATGGAGCAGAGTTCTCAGACATGACAGCTTTAGCTTTTAAACTAGGAAGCTCCTGAGCTGGCTGGGACTAGCTGTCAACTGTGTACAGCTCATGATTGCTGTGTACACCTCATGATTGCTGTGTACACAGGATCTCTGTGAGAGCCACACAGGCTCTGTACTGGCTCTGTTAAACCATGATATAAAGAGATGCTTGGAGCTCATCAGATTCCCTGTCTTCAGAATTCACTTTTTGAGTTTTCTCCCTGTCCCTCCTGCTTTTCTTTTCTCTTTCTCTTTTTCTTTCTTTCTCTCTCTTCCTTCCTTTCTTTTCTTTTCTTTTCTTTTCTTTCTCTCTCTCTTTCTTCCTTCCTTCCTTCCTTTCTTTCTTTCTTTCTTTCTTTCTTTCTTTCTTTCTTTCTTTCCTTCTTCTTCCCTCTTTATTTCCCTCTCTCCCTCCTGCCTCCCCCTCTCTCATTTGCTGTTACTTGAAGGAATCTCAATTCTTAGCTAGCCTGTCCCATCCTCCCAGATACCATGCCAGGCACTGTCATCCTTGCTAATGGAACAGTCCACAGATCAAACCTCTCATGATTTAGCAAGCCTGACTAGCCCAAATGGGCTTCCTGTCTCATTTTGTTGGTGCCTGTATATATTGAACATTAAACCGACTCAGTCATTAACTCACTAGAGAATTTCATAGTGAAATCATCAAGGGTAGGTAAAAAAAATCATATTCTCAAAAATGAAGATTTAATACTTTATACAAAATATTTTACAAGCTTAAAAATTCACCTAAATTAAATACTTTCCAGCTTAAAGTACAGTAGTACAGCCATCAATGTATTTTGTCCCTGTATTCCTTTTCTTTTCTCCTGTGTGTATGTGTTTGTACATGTACATACAGCATGTGCACATGAAAGCTAGAAACTCACATTGGGTGCCTTCTTCAATTGTTCTTCATCTTATTTTTTTGAGAGAGACTCTTTCACTGGACCTGGAGTTCACCTATCTGGCTATGCTGGCTGGCCAGTGAGACTGTGGAATCATCTTCTCTCTGTTTACACGGTTCTGGGATTGCAGGAACACCCTACTGCAGCTGGCTTTTGAGTGAGTGCTCAGGACTGAGCTTGGCTCTGCATGCCTATGTAGTAATAACTTTACCTACTGAGCTGTTTTCCCCTCCCTCTAATGTCAGGTTACATTTTAGTATTACTTAGGGTCTGTTACTGGGTTATTTTGACCCCAGTTGTTCAGGTGGATAAGCCTCTTCAGAATTTCTAATATGTTTCAGATGACATATTCCAGGGAGCACTAAAATCAGCATTATCACCAAAGGAAACCACACCAGATGGGAGAAGAAGCTGCTAGATCATCTTTGTGGTGGTAAATTTCTCATGCCTCAGCTGTTTGCAACTGGAGTAGAGGTATCTCTAAGATGAGCACAAGGAACACAGGTAGAATCATTCAGCCCGACTCCACACACAACTCAGAACAATATTGTTACACTACAGAACATCTGCCAGGCAGTAAGTGATGGCACACGCCTTTAATTCCAGCACTCAGGAGGCAGAGGCAGGCAGATCTCTGTGAGTTTGAGGCCAGCCTGGTCTACAGAGTGAATTCCAGGACAGCCAAAGCTACACAGAGCAACCATGTCTTAAAAAAACAAATAAACAAACAAAAAACAGGAAAGAAAATACAGAACATCTTTCTTCTGTGGCTGTGATCTGATAAGCCTGTCTTTAGTGGAAAGCAGCCAAGCCCTGAAAAAGTTTGGATTTCAGTTAAAATCATCTTGTTAAGGCTCCTGAGGTCTGAAGATTTTTGTGTTAATTGAAAATAGAGTTGTACAGGAGTCAAGTCCCAGACTCTTGAGGAACTCCAAAGCAATAATTTCCCTCTGTGAATTTCAATCTCCCTGAATGTAAAATGAGAATTTGTCTAGATAATGTCTAAGGGTTCTTCCATGTAAATGTCAGATGGTTCTTAATTTTAGCTGGGGTTATAACTGCCTTGTGGAAATGAAAGGGGGGTAGTCAGACTGGCATTTGTAAAGGTATTCAAGAGATTCAAAATATGGTATATTCAGGGCTCTCAGTATGTGGAAAAAATAGAGAGAGAAAAGACAGGATTGTGGACCAACTAAAAGTTTCATTTCCTTTTCTTCTACTGTCTAGAAGCATCTTTAGCAACTCTAGATGAATACACTGTAAAAGCAGCTCATGACTGATTTGCTAATTGTTTGACCAACCTTTCTGAAAGTATACCTCCCACTAGACATGTAGTCTCTGGGGGGATAGGCTTTGTGCTGGGTATACTGGGGAATTTTTTTCATCTCCTTCTCCCTCATTTGTTAAGTGCAGTCATACCTGTGCCTCTTCTGGTGCTGGGAGAAACTGCACACGGTAGTAAACCTAAGACACTCAACAACACTCGTGGGGCATGGCAGATGCTCAGTTACTATTCCCCACCATCTTCCATGGCATTTATTAAAGTATCCTTGCAGAGACTGATGTTCCCCTAAGTAGTTTCTACAGAACATGACTTCCTGCCACAAGATAAAATTTGAAGGAATTTTATGGTTGAATATATTAGAAAAATCTTGAGGCCATGCTTTCTTCTTGAAATGTTCAGGTACACGTGGGTAAACCAGCTTTCTGAAAACACAAAAGTAAAGTCCCAGATGAGTAGCATGTGCTGCTTTCTGTGATAATAAATACTGCTACCACAGCCAAGTTCAAGTCACCAAAGTTACATCACTGAGCTGTCCCAGCCTACTGAGAAAGTACTGACGTGCTCCTTAATAACCTGCTTAGCTTCATTTAGCTCAGTTCTCAAGGATTTTAGACTGCAGAGCCCCTTGCTGCTTAATCATCCCCTCTTATCTTGTGGGAATGGTGTGTCCTAGAAAATCACTTCAGGAGCTGTTGATATAAAATATCTCACTTTTTTCTCCTAAAAATGTTGATTTTCATTAAAACAGTGAAAAGAGGTTTGCACAGTTATGGTTAGGAATGCAGAGAAGAAACAACACACCTCCCACTGTAAAGGGAGAGGTGACTGACATATTAAGTGAGTCTAGAATAACAGACTAGAACTAGAGATAAGGAGACGTTGATTGTCATGCAGGAACCAGGTCTCTGAGACTTGTAGCTATCGGACTGTGCTTCTCAGGAATTGGCCGTTGGCTGAGCCTTGTAGCAGGGGAGAACACCTGAACTTTCGGAGAGACTCAAAAGGTAGAAAAGATTACTGTAGAGCCTGAGCAAAGACCTGAATAATGTGTGAGCATCTTCGTTCCCTTCACGTTTTCCCTGAAGTGGTTGGAGCATCATTTCCATAGAGCAAAGCTCCCTGCTCAGTTACCTCATCTCTTCAGGCCCATGTCCCTGTGTTCAGTCTCTGAAACTGGACACATACCCATGCACTCACCCGTGATATTCCAAGTGCTTTAACCACACAACCATATTCATGGATGGTTCCTCAGTTCCTCTTAAGTTCTTCAAAATTTAATTCTTTTGGGTAAGAGAAGTTGCTAGAGCCCAACATTGACCAAGAACTGCACTGTTCCTCCTAGTACCTAGCAAACTTTAACCTTTACTCTTCAACCTAGAACCCCTGGAACAGGCAAAGTGCTACATCAAGACGCAATAAGAGATGTTCCTTTTTTTGGTGGTAATGCCTATATAAACTAAAATTTACTACATTAACTATTTTAATTGACAATAATGCTACATTTTTACACACTCATCACCATATGGGATGAAGTTTCTTATCTCTCCATAATTAAAACTCTAGCCCTATTAAATACCAACTCCTATATACTTTTTTGCTATTATTTATTAATCACTGTTTATATCTGTATTAGTCACTTTAACCAAATTTCTGCCAAAATCCATAAAGGATGGAGGGATTTATTTTGGCTCACAGTTCACAGGAATACAGTTTATCATATCAGGAAAGATATGGTGTGGGGACAGGAGGCAGTTAATCACATTGCATCCACAGTTAGAACAGAGAAAAATGAAGGTTGATATTTAAATGGCTTTCTATTTTTTCCTCTCTTTTCATTTAATCTGGGGCCCCACCCCCGGAGTGGTGCTCCTTATATTCAGGGTGGCTCTTCTCATCTCACTTACACCTCTCTGGAGAAGCTCTCATAGATACCACCAAAGCTGTTTCTCAGTAGTGCTCTTACTTTATTCTCCATCCAATCAAGCTGACAGTTGAAGTTAACCATCAAAAGTTCACCCTTCTCCACCTGACATCAAAACACATCACTTCCATTAATGTCCAACCTCTTGGCTTCCCTGCTATACACTGTCATCCACAAAATTCATGTTTGAGAATGGCACAACTGAGGTACAAACAAAAACAAAAACAAACAAAAAAACAGTCAAATAGACATTCTAATGTTTTAAGCAAGTTTTCAGTTTTGTTTTGGGTCTCATCATAGTTATCTTGGGGTGTGCTTGCCTGAAGTCTGTGGGATGCATAGCCCTAAAAGTTTAAGCCATAAGATTATAAGCACTGTCCTAAGAAACTGACAGGTATCAACTTGTTTACTCCCAATATTAGCTTATGTGTCTCTACTTGGGAGAATACAGAATTTGAGATGCTTAAAAGTTGTTGAGCTAGCAGACATCAGACCAGAAAGTAAACTCAGTTAGATCCAACTCTAGGCTCACAAGTTTCCATGTCTGTCTACATTGAGGTTAATACAAGTCTTAACAAGAGAGAACACCTAGAAAACTCCTTGAAATTTCTGGCAGATTAAGGCTGGAAACCCTTTGGGTACAGAGCTTATCACTCATCTCTCCCATTATGGTTTGAATATGTAATGTCCCCCCTGTGCTCATATATCTGAATACTTGGTCCAACCTGGTGGTGGTGTCTTGGGAGATTGTTGGTTTTTTAGGAGGGGAAGCCTGGTTAGTTCAAATAGGTTGTCCCCACATCCCTGATGTCTGCCTTCCTCCAGCTCTTTGCTTTTTGTGCCACTGTGAAGTGTACCTACCCTCTTAAACCATGAACTGAAAAGAAATACTTTCTCCTTTAAGTTGCTTCAGTTGGGTATATTACTGTAACAGTGAGAATTTCAGCAGAATGCTCAGGATTGTCAGACCTTGTGCAAAGAGGTCTATAACAAGGCCTGTCATGTATGAAGTGGGGGTGGAGCTTCAATCTCTGCAATGTTAACTGGACATAACCAGAAGGGGTGGGACCAGACATGGTAGTCATAGCCTCTGCAGTGGTGCTATATCTTGGAGGTAGTAGAGGGGCCCTAAGGGTGTTGTCAGACCTGGACAAGCTGAGGTCTGGGACACAGGATATAGCCAGCAAGACAAAGGCTTGTCAGAGAGGGTTCATTCTACTTGAAAACATCTACCTAGGAGCCAACTGAAACTCATATGTATAGTCAAGCCAGAGAGTGAGGATGAATATGAAAGATTTTTGGCAATAATGACAGATGTTTGAACACTGGCCACTGAAGAACTGAGTTAAAATCAAAGCTTTTGTGCACCTCATTTCTGTGTGGAGCCCTCCAGAGGTTTCATCTTCTACTTTCTTGTTTGCGCACGCAGGCATGTGTGGATCCGTAAGCACTCACAATGTTTTACTAAGGTGGCTTGCTATAACTGTTCCATATCCGCTCATGTCAAGCTCAGACAGAGATCTGAGGCAACTTGTTCCTGCTGTTTCTTCAGCCTTCTTGGCATGAGACTCATAGGGTTCATTTTTGTAGCCTGGATGTCTTTTCCAGCTGCAGCAGGGCAGACTAGAAGGCACTGCACTGCCAGATGCCCTGTCTGGCTGTAAGCAACCATGGCAGAGATGCTCACATCCCATCTTCTGCTTTTTGTTACTCTCTCCTTGCTATCAGAATCGCCCCAGATTCTTCCCCACCAAATAAGACTATTAGTCTCTTGTATCCACCATTCTCTTAGAAAGATCAATCTTGACCCTCCATGCTCTGCCAAATAAAAGATTCTTTCTTTGAACTGATGGGATCTGAGCAGACTTCTGGCCTAAAATAGCCAAATATACCATACTATGAGATAAAACCAAAAGACTAGGTTAATAGGAAAAGTGCACAATATAAAAATAATCAGAGGTGATCCTATATTTAGGATGTTATCAGTCAGACTGTAAGATAATCTATGACTATGGTCAAGGAAATAAAAGATAGGGGAGTTTCACAGATAAAAAAATAAAAACCAGCTGGAAATTCTAAAACTGCAAGATGTACTAATGTATTTTATGCATCCCTTCAAGGAAGTGTAATGTCAGTTTAGGCAGAGCTGAAGAAAGGATCAATGAACAGGAAGTTATGTGAATAAAACATGTACATGATTAGCTGCAATCCTGGACCCATTCATTACTTCCTGAATCCACCTAGAGTTCAAATAACACTACTATCCCTATCTCACACCTTCATCCTCATGCTACCAACTGCATAGGTCTGACTATTCTGTGATCTCATATGGGTTCTCCATAATCTCGCATCTGCTTGCTCCTCGTCCCAAGAAGAGCATTTCCATCTGCTGAGAGAATTCTTACCATCCAAGAACTATGCCACAGGTCATATGCCACCTTCTTTATAACCCTTCCTCAGACTGCTTGTTTGCAGTATAGGTGTATGTGTGTGTTATTTTAAAAAAGAGTTCTTAGAACCATGCATACATATTAAATAATTAATTCATTATATCTTCTTCTATAACAAGGCTTGACCCAAGGCACTTATCTTCTTAATCTCAATTTTTAGTTTAATGCCCGTAAAATAACTGGTGTTGATGATGAATAATGCAAGATTTAAATTCTTTTAAGGCTCACTTATTTGTGAGCCAACATCTTGGATAAAGTAATCCAGTGATTCTGTGACTTGATGTTTATTATTTTATTTGCTTTTTTGTTCATCTCTCAGTCCACCACTCCATCAGAACACCAGCTCCCTAAAGGCAAGGATTTTTCCATGCTGTTCTGTTCACTGTTGAATCTCAAATGCCCAGATTCATTAAGCCATTCAAAGTCTGCTTATCAAGAAAAGAAATTACTGCCCCTAATATTTTGGATGAGAAGGGAAGTAACGGGGGACAGATGGACATCCCATTTAGGCTCTTTGGGTCCAGTAAGAACTGAACTCTAGAAGGCATGCAGATCCCATCCCCAGCGGAGAAAAGCTGCATAGAGAAACTCTGAAGAGCAGCTTGGTGACTTGGCAAATCTGGCATCTAATCTTGGTTTAAGTCTTGGTTGTATCCCTTTAAAGACAATCGCAGTATCAGCCTGGGATGCTTCCCGTGTGTGTGTGTGTGTGTGTGTGCGCGCGCGTGTGCGTGTGTGTGTGTTATGCATGTTTCTATGTGTGAGGGTGCATATATGTGTGTGCCTGCATGTTTTTGTTCTAGGCTGACAACAGAAGTCCTTGATGGCTTTCCACTTTTTACACTGGGGCAAGCTCTCTCAAATGAACTCAGAGCTCACTGATGTGACTAGTGGGATCAAAAGTCTGGTCCTCATGATTGCAAGGCAGGCACTTTAACCATGAAGCCATCTCCCCAGCCCTGAGGTGCTTTCTCAGTAAGAACTGACTTCTAGAAACTTGTGTATCTCTTTTCATTTGCTCTTGAGCTTGATAATGTTGTTTCTATCTACAAATGAAAAAACATGCTCAGAGATTCTGTGGGACTTGCCCAGCTCCCAATGTAGTAGAAAGAGCCTCAAAATTTAACCTGGGCCATTTTTGCTCTTTCAAGGGTTCATTATCATAGCCTGCTTATCCAAAGGCACATACATCACAGAATCAAGGTTACAGCCTAGGTCTGAGGACCCCAATCTGTGCTATTTTCACTGTGTAATGTACAATAGTGTTGGGATTTCCTCAGCTCATGATTTGATATTCACTAGACAGCTGAGAACACCAAGAACCAGAGTCCACAAATGAGATATAGTGGCCTTAGAGCCAGTGACCTTCCTGCTATGCTGCTGCTGCTGGCATCTCGAAAGTCCAAAGTCAGGACGCTGCTATCATTATCAGTATCTGACTTGGATTCCAGGCCTGAGCTCTCAGCATTTGAGGAAGGCCCCACCCTATCTATGGCTCTACCTTTGTTCCTAGTCTCAGTAGCCCCTCTCTGCCTGTGAGCTAGCACTGGCCCCAGAGCAAGGGAGGAAATGGGCCCTCTTTGCAGAAACCTGCATTCAAGTTCTAGGAAGTTTCCTCTGTCTCTTGGGCTTCCCTAGCTGTGGTACAGCCAAGGAGCCTGTTTCTCAATTAGCTGTGCTTTTTTTTCTGCACAATGAAGTGCTCTTTGAACCCGAAGGAGCAAGAAAGTCATTTACACTGAGAAGACAAGGCTGCCAGCCTTGCCAGCACATTTCTCTCTGGTTCCTTTTATCTCCTCCATAGAGCTCTTGATAAGTGAGTGGCTACTTCTGTTGGCAGCTATGCCTAGGTACAACCATAGGCAATGGTGGCCCTGGGAGAAGGGAAAATGATACCTTTCTTTCAGTAGGAGAATTTGAATAAGAAAACACATTCTAACTGCGGCGATCTGTACTCATCTTCCTCTTGATTTATTCTATCTTAGGTTTCTTCAATAAAACCCACAAAAACCATCTTCCATCCATTCTTCAATGCATTTCCTCTTTCATCCCTTCTCTCCATCAATTCCTCCTTCATTTCTCCCTTCCTCCCTTCTTCCATAACTTACCCCTTCCCAGATTATGCATTCATCTTCCCTTCCTTCTACCATCCCTCTCTCCCTCCTTCCACCATCCATGCATCCCTCTCTTCCTTCATCATTTCTTCCTTACTTCTTGCTCTCCCTCCACATTCCCCTCATCCATCCTGAGGCAATCTTATGAGTACAGTTTCAGAAAATATCATAATCAGGGAAGTTCTTGAACACAGTTCAAGTTCTTGAATGAGCCTGGATTATTCTTTCCTGTTGTACTAATGAGAAAATGAGGTCTGGAGGGTTAACTTGTCCCAGGACATGCATTAAATTCATGGCTTCATTGTGCAAATATTTATTAGGTGGTTTTATTTATTAATTATACTTTATTCACTTTGTATCCCCCCATAAGTCCCTCCCTCCTCCCCTGCCGATCCCACCCTCCCTCCCCCTTCTTCATGCATGGCCCTCCCCAAGTCCACTGATAGGGGAGGTCCTCTACTCCTTTGTTCTGATCTTAGTCTATCAGATCACATCAGGAGTGGCTGCATTGTCATCTTCTGTGGCCTGGTAAGGCTGCTCCCCCCTCAGGGGGAGGTGATCAAAGAACAGGCCAATCAGATTATGTCAGAAGCAGTCCCTCTTCCCATTACTATGTAACCCACTTGGGCACTGAACTGCCATGTGCTACTTCTGTGCAGGGGTTCTAGGTTATCTCCATGAATAGTCCTTGGTTGGAGTATAAGCCTCTGGGAAATTCCCTGTGTTCAAGTTTTCTGGCTCTGTTGTTCTTCTTGTGGGGTTCCTGTCCTCTCCAGCTCTTACTATTTCCCATATCTTACATAAGATTCCATGCACTCTGTCCAACAGTTGGCGATAAGTCAAGCGTCTGCTTTGATAATATGCAGGGCAGAGGCTTTCAGAGGCCCTCTGTGGCAGGTTCCTAGGTTGTTTCCTGTTTTCTTCTTCTTCTGATGTCCATCCTCTATGCCTTTCAGGATGGGGATTGAGTGTTTAGTCAGGGTTCTCTCTGTTGATTAGTTTATTTAGATGTACAGATTTTAGTAGGTTTATCCTATGTTATATGTTTATGAGTGAGTATATACCTTGTGTGTCTTTCTGCTTCTGGGACAGCTCACTCAGGATGATCCTTTCAAGGTCCCACCATTTACCTGCAAATTTCATGATTTCCTTATTTTTCATTGCTGACTAATACTCCATTGTGTAGATGTACCACAATTTCTGCATCCATTCTTCAGTTGAGGGGCATCTGGGCTGTTTCCAGCTTCTGGCTATTACAAATAAAGCTGCTACAAACATGGTTGAGCAAAAGTCCTTTTTGTGTACTTGAGCCTCTTTTGGATATATGCCTAGGAGTGGTATGGCTGGATCTTGAGGAAGTGCTATTTCTAGTTGTCTAAGAAAGCACCAGATTGATTTCCATAGTGGTTGTACAAGTTTACATTCACACCAGCAGTGGAGGAGGGTTCCCCTTTCTCTGCAACGTCTCCAGCATGTGTTGCCACTTGAGTTTTTGATCTTACCTATTCTGATGGGTGTAAGGTGAAATCTTAGGGTTGTTCTGATTTGCATTTACATGATGACTAATGACGTTGAGCATTTCTTTAAGTGTTTCTCTGCCATTCAATATTCCTCTACAGAGAGTTCTCTGTTTAGCTCTGTTCCCCATAATTAATTGGATTACTTGGTTTGCTGCTTTTCAGCTTCCTTAGTTCTTTATATATACTGGATATTAGTCCTCTGTCAGATAAAGGGTTGGTGAAGATTCTTTCTCAATCTGTAGGCTGTTGTTTTGTTTTGATGACGGTGTCCATTGCTTTACAGAAGCTTTTCAGTTTCATGAGGTCCCATTTATGGATTGTTGCTCTTAGAGCCTGTGCTGTTGGTGTTTTGTTCAGGGAGTTGTCTCGTGTACCAATGAGTACTAGGGTATTCCCCACTTTTTCTTCTAACCGATTTAATGTGTCTGGTTTTATGTTGAAGTCTTTGATCCACTTGGACTTTAGTTTTGTGCTGGGTGATAAGTATGGTTCTATTTTTCATTTTTCTACATGTAGACATCCAGTTAAACCAGCACCATTTGTTGAAGATGCTATCTTTTTACCATTGAATGGATTTGGCATCTTTGTCAAAGATCAGGTGTTCATAACTGTGTGGATTTATGACAGGGTCTTCTATTTGATTCCATTGATCCACCAGTCGGTTTCTAAGCCACTACCATACAATTTTTATAACTGTTGCTCTACAATACAGCTTAAGATCAGGGATGGAGATACCTCCTGAAGATCTTTTACTGTAGAGAATTGTTTTAGCAATTTTGGGTTTCTTGTTGTTCCATATGAAGGTGAGAATTTTTCTTTCAAGGTCTGTAAAGAATTGTGTTGGTAATTTGATGGGAATTGAATTGAATCTGTAGATTGCTTTTGGTAAGATGGCCATTTTTACTATGTTAATCCTGCCAAGCCATGAGCATGGGAGATCTTTCCATCTTCTCATATCTTCTTCTAATTCTTTCTTCAGAGACTGGAAATTTTTTTTCATAGAAGTCTTTCACTTGCTTGGTTAGGGTTACACCAAGGTACTTTATGTCATTTGTGGCTATTGTGAAGGGTGTTGTTTCCCTAATTTCTTTCTCAGCCCTTTTGTCTTTTGTATACAGGAGTGCTACTAATTTTTTTGAGTTAATTTTGTATCCAGACACTTTGCTGAAGGTGTTTATCAGCTGTAGGAGTTCCCTGGTAGATTTTTTGGGGTCACTCAGTATAGTATCATATAATTTGAAAATAGTGATACTTTGACTTCTTCCTTTCCAGTTTGTATCCCCTTGATCTCCTTCAACTGTCTTATTGCTCTAGCAAGGACTTCCAGAACTACTTTGAAGAGATATGGAGAGAGTGGGCAGCCTTGTCTTGTCCTTGATTTCAGTGGGATTGCTATAAGTTTCTCTCCGTTCAGTTTGATGCTGGCTATAGGCTTGGTGTATATCACCTTTACTATTTTTTGATAAGTGCCTTGTATCCCTGATCTCTCCAGTACTTTAAACATGAATGGATGTTGGATTTTGTCAAATGCTTTTTCAGCATCTAGGGAGATTATCATGTGGTTTTTTTCTTTCAGTTTATTAATATGGTGGATCACATTGATGGATTTCCGTATATTGAACCACCCCTGCATACCTGGGATAAAGCCTACTTGGTCATAGTGGATGATATCTTTGATGTGTTCTTGTATTCGGTTTGCAAGTATTTTGTTGAGTATTTTTGCATCAATGTTCATAAGGGAGATTGGCCTGAAATTCTCTGTCTTTGTTGGGTCTTTGTGTGGTTTAGGTACCAAGGTGACTGTGGCTCCATAGAATGAGTTTGGTAATGTTCCTTCTGTTTTCTATTTTGTGGAATAGTTTGAAGAGAATTGGAGTTAGCTCTTCTTTGAAGGTCTGGTAGAATTCGGCTCTGAAACCATCTGGTCCTGGGCTATTTTTAGATGGGAGACTTTTCATGCCCACTTGTATTTCCTTGGGGGATATAGGACTATAGCAATTGATTTACTTGGTCCTGATTCAGCTTTGGTAAGTCAAATCAATCAAGAAATTTGTCCATTTCATTTAGATTTTCAAATTTTGTGGCATATAAACTTTTGAAGTAAGTCCTAATGATTGTTTGGATTTCCTCAAGTGTCCGTAGTTATATCCCCCTTTTCATTTCTGACTTTGTTGATTTGGATGGTTTCTCTCTGCCTTTTAGTTATCTTGGCTAAGGGTTTGTCTATCTTGTTGATTTTCTCATAGAACCAGCTCTTGGTTTCATTGATTCTTTGAATTGTTTTATTTGTTTTTAATTGATTGATTTCAGCCCTGACTTTGATTTTTTCCAGCTGTCTACTCCTCTTTGGTGTTTCTGCTTCTTCTTTTTCTAGGGTTTTTAAGTGAGCCATTAAGTTGCTTGAATGAGCTGTCTTGAATTTCTTCTTGAAGGCACTTAGTGCTATGAACTTTCCTCTTAGCACTGCTTTCAACTGTGTCCCCCATTTTGGGTATGTTGTGTCTTCATTTTCATTAAGTTCTAGGAAGACTTTAATTTCTTTCTTTCTTTATTCCCTGACCCAGCTGTCATTTAGTAGGAAGTTGTTCAGTTTCCATTTGTGTGTAGGCTTTTTGCTATTTCTGTTCTTGTTGAGGTCTAGCTTTATTCCATGGTTATCAGACAGGATACAAGGTATTATTTCAATATTCTTGTATCTGTTGAGGCTTGCTTTGTGACCAACTATATGGTCTATTTTGGAGAAGGTTCCATGAGGTGCTGAGAAGAAGGTAAATTCTTTTGAGTTTGGGTGTAAAGTTCTGTAAATGTCTGTGAGGTCCATTTGATTCATGACCTCTGTTAGAGACATTGTTTCTTTGTTTAATTTCTGTTTTGTTGACCTGTCCTTTGTTGAGAGTGGGGTGTTGAAGTCTCCCACTATTAATGTGTGGGGATCTATGTGTGGTTTAAGTTTTATCAATGCTTCTTTTACAAATGTGGGTGCCCTTGTATTTGGGGCATTGATGTTCAGGATTGTGATGTCTTCTTGGTGGAATTTTCCCTTCATGAGTATGAAGTGTCCTTCTCCATCTCTTTTTATTAATTTTGGTTGAAAGTCTATTTTATCAGATATTAGAATGGCTACTCCTGCTTGCTTCTTGCATCCATTTGCTTGGAAAGCTGTCTTCCAACCCTTTATTCTCAGGTAATGTCTATCTTTGTGACTTACGTGTGTTTCTTGTATGCAATGGATTGCTGGGTTTTGTTTATGCATCCATTCTATTAGTCTGTTTCTTTTTATTGGAGAACTGAGTCCATTGATGTTGAGAGAGATTAATGACCAGTGGCTGTTAGATCCTTTGATTTTGATGTTGGCTGTGTTCATAAGTTTGTGTGCTTGGTTGCTTTTTGTTTTACTATAGTGAGGTTAATTATCTCCTGTGTTTTCTTGAAAGTAGCTAGTTTTATTTTCCCTTCTAGTGTCTTTTGTAATGCTGGATTTGTGTGTAGGTATTGTTGAAATTTGTTTTTATCTTTGAATATCTTGTTTTCTCAGTCTATGTGGACTGAGAGTTTTCTGGGTATAGTCGCCTGGGCTGACATCTGTGTTCTCTTAGGGTCTGCATGATATCTGTCCAGGCCCTTCTGGCTTTCATAGTTTCTGTTGAAAAGTCAGGTGTGACTCTAATGGGTTTGCCATTATATGTTACTTGGCCTTTTTCCCTTGCAGCTTTTAGTATTTTTTTCTTTGTTCTATATACTTACTGTTTTGATTATTATGTGACGGGAGGATTTTCTTTTCTGGTCTAATTTATTGGCTGTTCTGTAGGTCTCTTATATTCTTATAGGCCTCTCCTTTAATTTGGGGAAATTTTCTTCAATGATTTTGTTGAAAAAATTTCCTGGGCTTTGGAGCAGGGAATCTTCTTTTTTTTCTACTCCTATTACTCTTAGGTTTTGTCTTTTATGTTGTCTTGAATTTCTTGGACGGTCTGTGTCAGGAATTTTTTTACATTTAACATTTTCTTTGACATATACCTCTATTTCTTCCATTGTATCTTCCACACCTGAGATATTTTCTTCCATCTCTTGTAGTCTATTGGTTATGCTAACCTCTGTAGTTCCTGTTTTTTTTCTTTCTCTCCACAATTTCCTCCATTTTTGTTTTCTTTAATTTTTCCAATTCTATCTTCAGATCTTGAGCCATTTTGTTAATTTCCTTCACCTGTCTGACTGTATTTTCCCATTTTTCCTTCAATTCCTTCAGCTGTTTGTTTGAACAATCCTCTGTTTCTTTTATTTCATTCAGTGATTTAAGCATTTCCTCTCTAAAGGCCACAAACTGGCTGCAACTTCCTCTATTTCTTTACGGATGGCCATAATCTGTTTGTTTTTATCTTCCTCTATTTCTTTACGCATTTTATTTCTTTCTTCTGTTATCTTCTTCATGATCATAGATGTTAAGTCATCTTCTTGAATTTCAATTATGCTGGGGTGTCTAGGGCTACTTGCCCTTGGAAAACTGGGTTCTGGAGATGCCATATTGCTCTGTCTTTTGTTGTTTGAACTTTTACGCTGGCCTCTACCCATTGGGCTATCTTAGGTGCTTGGAGTTGGTTTCTGGTGGTTCCTGGAATCTTGTGGTGGAGAGAATCCCTTTGGCAAGAAGATGGTTTTTCCTGAAGGAAGCCTTCTCAGCTTTTTGGGTATAGTCACTGGATTTTTTTTGGGTATAGTCGCTGGTATTTTTCAGGAGTTGCCGCTGCTCACCTCAGGCATAGAGACCTGAATGGTAACTGTGGTCCTTGTTAGTTGAGAGTGCTCTCCTCTTACCCAGAGAAGTCCTGAAGACAGCTGCCCTATTTCTTGCTGTGAATTTAGTGATCTGCTGCTGTAACCTGTGTGTCCTGTGGTTTGGTCAATTTTGGTAGGGATAACTGGTTGCCCTTTGGAGCAGTATCTGGGAGTTGATCTTTGGGATCCCGGGCTTTTGTAGGTCTAAGGTTGGGGCTCTGTGCCCCAGTACCCAAGCTGTAATCTGTGGCAGGTAAGTACTGCTTTCCTGGTAACAGCAGGCTATCTAGCACACAGTAGGTCCCTTGGTTGGGTCAGTCTGCGGGACTTTTTCTGGGGATATACTGGGTGGTCTAAGTTCGTCCCCTTTGCTTCGTTCCCTGTGAGAATTTCTCCAGATAGTGACTCCAAGTCTCTGGTGTCCTGGGGCGCACAGTTCTGTCTGTGAGAAATAGTTGGTACAAAGCAGGTCTCTGAGCTGGCAGTGCACAAGCCTGCCCGCTAGTCTGCGGGAGCTGGGTGCCCAACAACTCTCTGTGCTTCTGGCTTGGGGCCAGATCAGTGATGGTGGCTCGTACCGCTGGTCTGGGATACCTTCCCCAGGCAAAGCCTGGGTGGCCCAAGTCAGCAAATGTTTCCTTCCTTCCCTGTGGGGCCTCTCCCGACAGGGACTCCCAGGTTCTGTTGCACTGGGGCAAGCAGCTCCATCTGTGCCTGAGAGCTGGGCGTGCAGCCCCTCTCCATGCTGGCGCTGGCGGCTGGAGCCCAGTTCAGTGATGGTAGCTTATACCTGCCGGTCTGTGAGACTTTTTCCAGGGAAAGACTGGGTGACCTGTGGCCAGTCCTGCTGCTTTCCTTCCCTGTGGGTTTTTCTCGAGACTGGGACTCCCAGTCTCTGGTGTTTTTGTGCCCACCGTTCAGCCTGGGAAGGTGATCAGGACACACAGGTGTGTGGCTCTGGTCCGGCGACCTAGTGCCTGTGTAACCCGGGATCTCTTCTGGGTTCTGGCTGGGTGGCCTGAGTGTGGACCTGCCTGATTCCCATTTTCCCTGATTTCCTCTCACCTGGGAAACACAATCGCTGTTGTTTTAGGGCCTAGAGTTCAATCTCTTGGTCTCTGTATGGAAAATGTTGTCCTGCTCCTCAGAGGCAGTGTTCTCCTGGTGCCGCCATCTTGCCCTCCCCATTAGGTGGTTTTTAATGTGTGGGAACCTCCCATCTTCATCGCCATGGGTGAGATACTATGAATATAGCCACAAACTACATGTCTCATGATTATTATCATTCTAGTAATTAAACATGATAATATCAGGTGATGGTAAATTTATGGGTCAGTTGATGTACTGAGTGATGGGTTAGAGAATGAATTATGACAGGGAGGCTAAGAAGTGTCTCTGAGGAGCTAACATCCTAGGGAGGCTGTTCAAGTTGGGGAACAACTAGCACAAAGGTCTTGTAATGAGAAATAAGCTTGGCTTCAGAAACAGAGAGGAGGACACTAGAGTAAGTGCAAGAGAGCAAGAGAAAGTTTGTAATAAGATGAGCTCAGATGGCCTCATTCATCCTGTAGGGGCTTAAAAAATGTAAGGAGTTTAATATAAATATTGGCCCACTTCAAAGGCATAGAAATTTAAAACTAGGTGCTGGCATTGCTTTCTATAAGGAGCCCTCAGGCTCGGTCAAGAGTATATTTAATGGAGTCAGGGGACAATGCACGGAGCAAGGCTGGCTAGAAACTTTTGGAGTAAAGGAAGTGAAAGATTCTGGTAGCCATCTCCATCTGTCCCTTGGACATGTTGGTGGTAACACAGCAGACAGAGAGGGCAGTGTCAGTGATTGCCTGGAATACAGGGATGACTGCAAATATTCTGCATATGACCTATATAGGGACTGTGAAGAAGAAAGAGGGATGAAAGGTTTCAGCCCGAGTACCCTGGGTCTGTTCCCATGCCACTGTGAGAGGAGGACGACCAGGGCCGGAACAGAGCAGCTGCTGCATAGAAATTCAAAGAGCTGTCCAGAGCCCCACTGCAGAGGTCCTCTAGACACTCAGGCGGCTACAGGCAAAGATCGAGAGAGTGGCCACCAGTGCACTGAATCTGCATACAGACCTTAGGCTATGAGAATGTGCTCCCTCTCCTAGGGCCATGTCTTTTTGACAACCTAATTTGGGGCTGCTAGAAAGGGTCTTAGACATCCACCCAACCTCCCAAACAGAAAGGAGGCTCTGGAACTTTTATGATTCCAGCTAGGCCTACCTCCTGGGTCCATCCCTTAAGCAGATATGGAGCTCAACCACAGTTATGAGGTAGAATGTGGGGTTGAACAGAGCGGATTAATGAATAGAAAATCAGGACAGCTCAGAAGCAGGAAAAAATTAGGTCTGTTAGTCATTTCCTAGGGTAGATGCTATGTGGGATTGATACTCAGAAGGGATCTAGATTCCATATCCATGATGCTCTTAAAGTGTTTGGTGCCTACAAGATGTGGCACTTGTCACATGGCCAGACCTGGGTAGTCATAGTAACAGCTCCTGTGTCTATATCTGAAGTATTCTTACTAATTTTTCAGCCACCTATTTGTTAACTTCTTGTTTCTACACCTCCAGCTAGAACATCAGCTACATAAGAGCAGGGAATCACACACCCTTGCTGACCATTCTCTCTCCTGGCCCTATTACAAGTAGATCCTCAATAAATATTAGTAGAATAAATGAATGAATGAGTCAGTGAATGAATGGCAGTACTTCATGATCTGTGGACAGAAAACTGAGTGCAATTAGGTAGGAAGCTGACATCAGAGAGCTAAGTAGATTGTGAACATGAACTTTAGGGGGGAGGAGGTTACTGACAGTCAGGCATAGTTACAACTGATAGTTTGCTGTCCTCATTTAATTTCTGTTGCTATGATAAAAATATCCTAACTAAAAACAACTTAGAATAGAAAGAGTTTATTTTAGTTCACGATTCTAGATTATAGTCCATTGTAATGGGAAAGCAAGGCGGCAGAAGCTTAAAACAGCTAATCACATCACATCCACAATCAAGAGTACTGAAAAATGAATGCATGTATGCTTCTGCTCAGCTCACTTTTTTCACTCTTACATAGTGTAGGACAAAAGTTTAGGGTATGATGCTACCCACAGTGGCTTGTTCTTCCTATATCAATTAACATAATCAAGAGGATCCCAGAGACATGCTCAGGGGCCAACCTGTTCTAGACAATTCCTCATTGAGATTCTTTTCTTAACTGATTTTAATTAAGTGATTTTCTTAAGTAATTTTAATATTGACAATTAAAATTAACCATCACAGCTGCTTTGTGGGAGCATCTTTGACAGACCTTTCAAAACTAAGGAATTATGGTCAACTACACTCTGCGTAGTGTAGTATGAGATCCTGCTAACAAATTTGGAAACTTTCAAGCTAACAGTCATTGCATTATTAAGAATAATAACTGATCATGGTGGATTGCACCTTTAGTCTCAGATTTTGGGCAGCTAAAGTGTGTTTCCATAAGATCAAGTCCAGTCTGGCCTACAGTGTAAGAACCTGACTTGATAAAGGGAGAGAGAGAGAGAAAAGAGGAGCAAGAGAGAGAATATACTTACATACTGATGTTTGCACAAACACTTCCTCTTTTAATGAATGAGAGTGGGTTCAAGGTCACCCTGATGACATCATTCTTGCTGACTAATAATCCAATCTACTTTTCTGAGTGGGAGAGGCAAGGCTGGATTTACAACCTGCACATATTCAGTAGGCATGTGAAGCATAATCCATTTTAACAGCACTGCAGTGGGGAACTGTGGTGAATGTCACTAGAATCCCTGATTCTCTATTCACTTGAAGAGTGACCTTGGCAACTACTACATTTCAAGCCTTAGTTTCTTCTTTCTTCAGCTACAAAATGTGGGTAATAAGAATACCCTGTAATATTATGTGTCCACGGCAATAGAAGGTTAATAAAGTGTAATAGTGTGCCCTGCACATAGGCAATAGGCCATAGATAATGACTACTTTGTATTGTAATAGCATGAACAATCATGGCATGGATGATAACTGTAGAGGTTTAGGCCCTGCATGAGGGTAATGCTCCAGCTCCACCTGGATAGGTAACTGACCTTGTAATCAAAGCACATTTGTATTATGTATGTCATCTTGTCTAATACTTCTACAATGACATTGTAATATCCATAACAGTATATCCATAATACTAGAATATCCAGAATAGAATAGACAGAATATCCATAATAGTAGTTTCTATTACTGAGTACGTACCTTGAATACATTTCCTCTCATTGACCCAGCTGAACCTTCAGTGAGCTGACTGCGTTATGTGGTTCTAGTTTGGCCCCAGAAGCCATTGACCTTGCCTGATTCCTACCACGTTGATGCTTACTAAGCAGCCACCTGGGTGTGCTGTGGCTTCCCATGTGTTTCAGAGTAAGGAAGGGTCACACATACAGAGTAGGAGAACCCCAACTTTAGCTGATTTTTTAAAATTCTTTATTAATTACACTTTATTTACTTTGTATCCCCTCTGTGGTTCCCTCCCTCCTCCCATCCCAATCACTCCCTTCCTCCACCCTCTGCATGCCAGTCCCTCCCCAAGTCTACTGATAAGGGAGGTCTTCATTTCCTTCTGATCCTAGTCTATTAGGTCTCATCAGGAGTGGCTGCATTGTCTTCTTCTGTGGCCTGGTAATGCTGCTCCCCCCTCAGGGGAAGGTAATTAAAGAGCAGGCCAATCAGTTCATGTCAGAGACAGTCCCTGTTCCTACTACAATGGAACCCACTTGGATACTGAACTTCCATGGGCTACATCTGTGCAGGGGTCTTAGGTTATC
>NW_026596091.1:221148-356491 GCF_907164565.1 Psammomys obesus | reverse complement strand
GTGACCTTGAAAGAGTCCTTTCCTGTTTCTGGCCATCTCCAGCCCCACAATCTATATATTTTGGATAAGGCAGACAGCCAGAGTTCTGGGGACGTTGACAGAGGACAAGTGAGGTAATGCCTACTTGAGGTTCTCAGAAAAAAAAAAGAGTTTCATAAAAGCCTGTGGCTGGGCTTTCAGATTCAAGACACAACCCAGGCTCTAGGATAGGCCAACAGTGATGCAAAGCCTGACGGTGAGGTAGCTTCCAAGGCAGCACCTAGAAGTAGGGTAGAGAAGCTTGCCAGCAAATGTCTTGACACTCTGTTCTCCAGCCTGAAGCTGAGCCTCTGGATTTACATCTAATGTAGGTACAGATTCAAGAGAAAGGATGAAACTTCATGAATTAAACCCTACACAGACATTGACAAAGCCCTTAACAATTGTTCCTAAATATATTTCTGAGATAGTGGTCTGTAATAGCAGTGGCAAATGGGGGTGACATTTAGGACTAGAAGGCACAGTACTGTGTTTCCATTGCTCAACTCACTATTAATTAACAGCCTCCCTGGATTATGTGTAACATGGGTCCAGTTACAACGTGCATGGAGAAAAATACTTCATATATGTCAACTGTCATTACTATAATTATTGCTGTTTTTCCTGACTTATATTAAGTTCCTGTATATCTACAAGTCTTTCCACTTTTTTAACACAATGACAAGGCTGTTTGAGACAAACTTCCAATGAGAGATCCCATTCTCTCCTCTCATAGACAGTAAGACAGGTACTCACTGGACACCAGACTGTGGTCTTTCTGGAGGGTTCATCAGTATAATGTAAGTCAGTACCCAATCCACTGTAATTTTTTGATGACACTTGCTAACTAGATCTGCACAGCTGCTCTAGATCCGGTATATGTACGCTATCAATATATTCTGCAGACAAGGAGACAAAATGATGTGTTCATGGTCACCATCTTTGTGAAGTCTGGGTTCAACCTGCATGGTACCAATCCAACCCTGTCCCACCACCTGCTCCTGGTAACTCGACACTCTGTGTTTGGTGAGATGGTAGAGGCAGAAAAAGGTAAGAATGAGCCTCTAGAGCCAGTTCAAGTCTAAGTAGTCCCCGATCCCATTCCCAGGTTCTGGGTCTGTGGCTGAGCCATCCAATCTCCCTGTATTTTCAATCCCTCCTATAAAATGGGGATCACACTGATACTCCAACCAAGGACTATACATGGAGTTTATCTAAGACCCCTGCACAGATGTAGCCCACGGAAGTTCAGTATCCAAGTGGGTTCCATTATAGTAGAAACAGGGACTATCTCTAGTGAACTGATTGGCCTGCTCTTTAACTACCTTCCCCTGAGGGGGGAGCAGCATTACCATGCCACAGAAGAAGACAATGCAGCCACTCCTGATGAAACCTAATTGACTAGGATCAGAAGGAAGGAAAAGAAGACCTCCCCTATCAGTGGACTTGGGGAGGGGCATGGGTGCAGAGGGTGGAGGAAGGGAGTGATTGGGATGGGAGGAGGAAAGGAACCACAGGGGGGATACAAAGTGAATGAAGTGTAATTAATAAAGAATTTTAAAAAATGGGGATCACAGTGATGGGCTGTCCTTTGGGATTGATCTTTGAGGGATGAGACTATTTCATAGAGACAAGACTAGTCTCTCATAAGTGCAAGTTTCTGTAGGGTGGAGATTGTGTCCATCTATTTTACTTCGCCAACTTGCTTAGGGCATAGAAATGGGAGCCCTATTTACCAATCACCTATTAAGCACCAGGCATGTATTCACTCTGCTCCCTCATTGCACTCTACCTTCCCCCTTCTCCCAGATGATTCCCTTTGTTCCTCTCCCATTATTCCTCCCTCCCACATGCATTTCATTATCCTATTTCTCATCTTTTAAAAGATTTTTCATTCCTTCATGACCCTCCATATATATATATATATATATATATATACACATACATAATTTTAAATCTAGGTTCTGCACATAAGAGAAAAGTGTAATATTTGTCTTTCCAAGTCTGGCTTAACTGGCTTAACATAATGATCTCCAGGGGGGGGGGGCAAGATGGCGGCGCCGGGAGAACATCGTGTCTGAGAAGCGGGACAACACACTCCGTGCAGCAACCAGGAGACTGAACTGTGGGCCCTGAAACAACAGCTATTGTGTTTCCCAGGTGAGGGGAGGCTCCCACAGCATGGGAATTGGTCGGGTCCACTCTCAGCTGCCCAGACAGAACCCGGAAGAGAACCCGGCTAACTCGGGCTTTGGGTCTCCGGGCTGGTGCCGCAAGCCTGCGTGTCCCGATCGATCACTTTCCCAGGCTGATCGGTGGGCACAAGGGTGCCTGAGACTGAGAGTCCCAGTCGCAAAAAAACCCCACGGGGAAGGAAAGTTGCCAGACTAGTCACGGGTCACCCAGTCTTTCCCTGGAAGGTCTCTCTCCGACCATGGGTATCTGCCGCCATTACAATTGAGCTCCCGCCGTGCACGGATTGCAGCTGCGCAGCTGCGCGCCCAGCTCAAAATCCCTACTCCCTCTTCGGAGGAGGCAGGAGGCGTCCAGCAGAATCTGCCACAGACCGCATTGTCTGTACCCCAACCCAAGATCGGGGCTGAGAAAACCCAATCCTTTTGGGCACTCCCCCAAATGCCCCCATAACCCTGCTGTGGCGGAGTGGAAGGATACAGAGGCGCACAGCGGCTTCACAGTGCCGGAACTCCAGTGCTGTCGGCTGCTCCTAGCAAACAAACTACAGCTCGGGATCTGGGACTGTGGTCATTCTACACGTCCTGAGATTCTCCTGGGTCCAGCGCAATAAGGTCTAGCAGCAAGTTCTATCACCGGCGCCCCCCTCCCCCCTCCCCCTGGCAGAGAAACGCCGGCTCAGGGCTCAGGATCCGACTGAGAAGCCCCAACCCCTGCTGGCACTCCCCTGACAGCACCTCCATAAGCTTGGCCTAGCGAGGGGAAGGTCAGAGGGAAAGAACAGAGAGGCAGCCTGCCAAAGACACAGCACCCTCTCTCCAGCTCACCCAGCGGCCCCTAGCAGAGAAACCCAAGCTCTGGATCTGAGGACACTCAACCTTCCCTAGTACTCTCTCGGGATCAGCAAACATAGATTCTACTGCCAGGCTGCTTCTGGCAGAGAGATCTGGGCCCGGGATCTGGGATTGAGTACACTCAACCTAACTCTTTCCCGCGCCACCCAGGGACCAGTCAACATAACCCCTCCTGGCAGAGGGAAAGGACAAAGAGGCAGCACACAGGAAAGGTGGACACCAAGTCCTGTGGCCACAGTGTCACAGAGCTGACTGTTAGCCTACCCATGCACTTCCGCAGCAGGACCAAAACAGAGAGTACTGAGCAAGGGGAACCCCTGTGCATTCCAACTGGTCCTGCAAGAGAGTGAGTGAGCCTTATAGGGAGAGATTGCCCCAGACCCAGGGCCTCTCCACAGAAGCAACCAGACGAGATCCCTGCCACCCACACCCCTAGTGTGGGCATCATAGGGATTCTTGGGATAACGACCCCAACATTGAAGCCTCTGCCTTGCAGGTCCACCAGTGTAATCCAGGCAAACAATCCCTGGATCTCAGTCAGAACTGCGTAATAGTGGCTTGCAGGCCACTGCAATAGTCAGAGAATCCTCGCATGCACACTGCGCCCGCTAAAAGCGCACGCGAATAGCGCCAGCATCACATTCCTTACTTAGGCAAAACTGAAACCACAGCGCACACTCCCAAACCAGGGAACCTCTCTCATCTTCCTGAAAAAACAGTCCAGAAAACAGAAAGAGAGGATCATAGCCCGAACTACAATCTCGAGGAACAAACAGGGAGGATTATAAATAACCAGATGGCTAGAGGCAGACGTAAGAACACTCCCAACAAAAATCAGGACATAATGACCTCACCAGTAACCCCACAAAACAATGGACACTTCAATTCACTAGATATACAAGAAAATGACTTCAAAACTATGTTTCTCCAGCTATTAGAGGCCCATAAAGATGAAATGAACAAAGCCCTCAGAGAAATAGCCAAAGAAATCGAGACTAACCAAGAGGAAACAAATGGTGCTCTCAGAGAAATGACCACGAAAATTGAGGCAAACAGAGAAGAAATGCACAAAGCTCTCAAAGAAATGTCCACACAAATGAAGGCAAATAAAGAAGAAATAAATAAAGCTCTCATAGAAACACAGGCAATTATACCCAAAGAAGAAGAGGCACAATTAGTGATACATAGAGAGGAAACGCACAAAAAAATAGAAGCTATCATTGAAAAGCGGGACTCCACATTCAAACAGATGAAGGCAATGGTGCAAGACATAAAAACAGAATTAGAATCAATAAAGAAAACACAAATAGAGAAAACCAGGAGCTGGAGAACATAGAGAAAAGATCAGGAACTACAAAAGTAAGCATCACCAACAGAATACAAGAAATGGAAGAAAGAATCTCAGGAGCCGAATATACACTTGCGGAAATTGACACGTCTCTCAAAGAAAAAATAAAATCAGAAAAGTTCCAAACACAAAACATCCAAGAAATCAAGGACACCATGAAAAGACAAAACCTAAGAATAATAGGAGTAGAAGAAAAAGAAGACATCAGGCTCAAAGGTCCAGAAAATATTTTCAAGAAAATTATAGAAGAAAACTTTTCAATCTTAAAGAAGGAGATGGCCATAAACATACAAGAGGCCTACAGAACACCAAGTAGACTAGACCAGAAAAGAAATTCTTCATGTCACATCATAATCAAAACACTGAACCTACAGAACAAAGAAAAAATTCTAAAAGCAGCAAGGGAAAAAGGCCAAGTAACATGAAGGAAGACCTATCAGAATCACACCAGATTTCTCAACAGAAAATATGAAAGCCAGAAAGGCCTGGACAGAAATCATACAGTCCTTAAGGGACCACAGATTCCAACCCAGACTACTATACCCAGCAAAACTGTCAATCAACATAGACAGAGAATTCAAAATATTCCAAGACAAAACCAAATTTAAACAATATCTACATAGTAACCCAGCTCTATAGAAGTTACTAGAAGGGAAACTCCAAACCAAAGAAAACAACTACATCTAAGGAAACAGAGGAAATAGATAACTACACAACAACAACAACAACAAAAAGAATATAAGCAATGAAACTCAGTGACACCAACACCCCACATCTAAAGTAAGTAACAATTGTTGGTCACTAGTTTCTATCAACATCAACAGACTCAACTCCCCAATAAAAAGACACAGACTAACAGAATGGTTGTGGAAACAGGATCCAACATTCTGTTGCATCCAAGAAACACACCTATGCAACAAAGATAAACACTACCTCAGAGTGAAGGGCTGGAAAAATGTCTTTCAAGCAAATGGTTCCAGAAAACAAGCGAGAGTAGCCATCCTAATATCTAATAAAATAGACTTTCAACCCAAGTTAATCAAAAAAGATAAGGAGGGCCACTATATTCTCATCAAAGGAAAAATCCACCAAGAGGACATCACAATTTTGAATATCTATGCCCCAAATACAAGAGCACCTACATTCGTAAATGAAACAATATTAAAGCTTAAATCACACATTGATCCTAAAACCCTAATAGTGGGAGACTTCAACACTCCACTCTCACCAAGGGACAGATCAACTAGACAGAAAACAAATAGGGAAATAAAAACACTTACAGAGTCCCTAAATCAAATGGACCTAATAGACGTCTACAGATCTTTTCATCCAAACTCAAAAGAGTATACCTTCTTTTCAGTACCTCATGGAACCTTCTCCAAAATAGACCATATAGTTGGTCATAAATCAAGCCTCAACAGATACAAAAAGATTGAAATAATCCCTTGTATTCTATCTGACCACCATGGACTTAAGCTGGACCTCAACAACAACAGAAATAACAAACAGCCTACATGCACATGGAAACTGAACAACTTGTTACTCAATGACAGCTGGGTTAAGGAAGAAATAAAGAAAGAAATTAAAGACTTCCTAGAATTCAATGAAAATGAAGGCACAACATACCCAAATTTATGGGACACATTGAAAGCAGTGCTCAGGGGAAAATTTATAGCACTAAGTGCCTGCAAGAAGAAATTCGTAACATCACATACAAACAACTTAATGGCCCAACTGAAAACCCTAGAAAAAAAGAAGCAGATACACCCAAGAGGAGTAGACGGCTGGAAATAATCAAACTCAGGGCTGAAATCAATCAATTAGAAACAAATAAAATTATCCAAAGAATCAATGAAACAAAAAGCTGGTTCTTTGAGAAAATCAACAAGATAGACAAACCCTTAGCCAAACTAACTAAAAAGCAGAGAGAATCTATCCAAATCAACAAAATCAGAGATGAAAAGGGTGACATAACTACAGACACAGAGGAAATTCAAACAATCATTAGGTCATACTACAAAAGCCTATATGCCACAAAATTTTAAAACCTAAATGAAATGGACAATTTTCTTGATAGATTCCATCTACCAACATTAAGTCAAGATCAGGTAGAAAGACTGAACAGCCCTATATCCCCCAAGGAAATTGAAGCAGTCATTCACAGTCTCCCCTCCAAAAAAAGCCCTGGGCCAGATGGTTTCAGCATGGAATTCTACCAGACCTTCAAAGAAGTGCTCAATTCTCCTCAAACTACTCCACAAAATAGAAACAGAAGGTACATTACCAAACTCATTCTACAAAGCAACAGTCACCCTGATACCTAAACCACACAAAGACCCAACAAAAAAAGAGAACTTCAGACCTATCTCTCTCATGAACATTGATGCAAAAATACTCAATAAAATACTTGCAAACCAAATCCAAGAACACATCAAAGATATCATCCACCATGACCAAGTAGGCTTCATCCCAGGCATGCAAGGGTGGTTCAACATACGGAAATCCATCAATGTAATCCACCACATAAACAAACTGAAGGAGAAAAACCACATGATCATCTCCTTGGACGGTGAAAAATCATTTGACAAAAGTCCAACACCCATTCATGTTTAAAGTCTTGGAGAGATCAGGAATACAAGGCACATATCTAAACATAGTAAAGGTAATATACAGCAAGCCTATAGCCAATATCAAACTCAATGGAGAGAAACTTAAATCAATCCCACTGAAATCACGGACAAGACAAGGCTGCCCACTCTCTCCATTCCTCTTCAACATAGTACTTGAAGTCCTATGCCAGAGCTATAAGACAACTAAAGGAGATCAAGGGGATACAAATTGGAAAGGAAGAGGTCAAAGTGTCACTATTCACAGATGATATGATAGTAAATATGAGCAACCCCAAAAATTCAACCAGAGAACTCCTCCAGCTGAAAAACACCTTCAGCAAAGTGGCAGGATACAAAATCAACTCAAAAAAATCAGAAGCCCTCCTGTATACCAAAGACAAAAGGGCTGAGAAAGAAATTAGGGAAACAATACCCTTCACAATAGCCACTAATATCATAAAGTACCTTGGGGTGACTCTAACCAAGCAAGTGAAAGACCTGTTTGAGAAAAACTTCAAGTCTCTGAAGAAAGAAATTGAAGAAGATCTCAGAAGATGGAAAGATCTCCCGTGCTCATGGATTGGTAGGATTAACATTGCGAAAATGGCCATACTGCCAAAAGCAATCTACAGATTCAACGCAATTCCCATCAAAATACCAACTCAATTCTTTACAGACCTTGAAAAAAAGATTCTCAGCTTCATATGGAGAAACAAAAAACCCAGAATCTCCAAAACAACCCTGTACAACAACAGATCATCTGGAGGTATCTCCATCCCCGATCTCAAGTTGTACTACAGAACAACAGTAATAAAAACTGCATGGTATTGGCATAAAAACAGAAAGGAGGATCAAAGGAACCACATAGAAGACCCAGAAATAAACCCACACACCTATGAATACTCGATTTTTGACAAAGAAGCCAAAACCATTCAATGGAAAAAAGATAGCATCTTCAACAAATGGTGCTGGTCCAACTGCATGTCCACATGCAAAAAATGAAAATAGATCTATATTTGTCACCCTGCACAAAACTAAAGTCCAAGTGGATCAAAGACCTCAACATAAAACCAGATACTCTAAATCTGTTAGAAGAAAAAGTGGGGAACAGCCTAGAACTCATTGGCACAGGAGACAACTTCCTGAACAGAACACCAACAGCATAGGCTCTAAGAGCAACAATCAATAAATGGGACCTCATGAAACTGAATAGCTTCTGTAAAGCAAAGGACACTGTCATCAAAACAAAACAACTGCCTACAGATTGGGAAAGAATCTTCACTAACCCTTTATCTGACAGAGGACTAATATCCAGTATATACAAATAACTAAACAAGCTGAAAAGCAGCAAACCAAGTAATCCAATTAAAAAATGGGAAACAGAGCTAAAGAGAGAATTCTCTGTAGAGGAATATCGAATGGCAGAGAAGCACTTAAAGAAATGCTCAACCTCATTAGCCATTAGGGAAATGCAAATCAAAACAACCCTGAGATTTCACCTTACACCCATCAGAATGGCCAAGATGAAAAACTCAAGGGACAACACATGCTGGAGAGGTTGTGGAGAAAGGGGAACCCTCCTCCACTGTTGGTGGGAATGTAAACTGGTACAACCACTCTGGAAATCTATCTGGCGCTTTCTAAGACAATTAGGAATAGTGCTTCCTCAAGACCCAGCTATACCACTGCTAGGTATATACCCAAAGTTTGCTCAAGTACACAAAAGGGATATATGCTCAACCATGTTTGTAGCAGCTTTATTTGTACTAGCCAGAACCTGGAAACAACCTAGATGTCCATCAACAGAGGAATGGGTACAGAAATTGTGGTATTTTTACACAATGGAATACTACTCAGCAATCAAAAAGGAGGAAATCATGAAATTTGCAGGCAAATGGTGGGATCTAGAAAAGACCATCCTGAGTGAAATATCCCAGAAGGAGAAAGACAAACACGGTATATACTCACTTATATAGACCTATAAGATATGATAAACTTAATGAAATCTGTACACCTAAAAAAGATAATCAAGAGAGCAGAAATGGGGTAAGATGATCAATCCTCATTTAGAAAGACAGATGGGATGTGCATTGAATGTATGACAGGAGTCTACTGAGCGCATTTGAAAGACTCTAACTGGCAGTGTTTTCAAAGCAAAGACTCATGACCAAACCTTTGGCAGAGTACAGGGAATCATAAGAAAGAAGGGGAGTTAGTCTGATGAGGAAAGGATAGGAGCTCCACAAGGACCAAATATATCTGGGCATAGGGTCTTTTCTGAGATTGACATTCAACCAAGGACCATGTATGGATAGAACCTCTGCTCAGACGTAGCCTGTGGTAGCTCAGTAACCAATTGGTTTCCCATAGTGAGGGGAACAAGGACTATTTCTAACAGGAACTCAATGACTGGATCTTTGGCCTCCCCACCCCCCCCAAGGGAGGAGAAGTCCTCTTAGGCCACAGAAGAGAGCTTTGCAGCCAGTCCTGAAGATACCTGATAAAACAGGATCAGATGAATGGGGAGGAGGTCCCCCCTATCAGTGGACTTGGAAAGGGGCACGGTGGAGATGAGGGAGGGAGGGACTGGGAGGGAATGAGGGATCAGGACATGGCTGGGATACAGAGTTAATAAAATGTAACTGATAAGAAAAAAAATAAAATTCAAAAAACAAAACAAAACAAAACAAAAATTATTTGAACGCTTTTAATTGCCACGTTTCTCTTGATACAGCCATAGACTGGCCTGTGGTCTTAGACTACACGAATGTTTTGATACTGATCATGTAGATAAATGCGTTTCAACTGTTCTGAGACATACTGACCATAAGCTTTAAGTTCCCATGTCATCTTTGTACTTCATTACAATAGAGAACATTAAAATGTGAAATCACCAAAAAACAAAACAAAACAAAACAAAACAAAACAAAACATAATGATCTCCAGTTGCATCCATTTTCCTGCAAATGCTGTGATCTCATTTTTCTTTATGGCTATACAAAATTTCCATTTTGTATACTTACCACATTTTCTTTGTGTATTCATCTTGGTGGACATCTAGGTTGGTCCTATTTTCTGGCAATTGTCAACAGTTCTACAATAAACATGAAATACACAAGTATCTCTCCTGATACCAATATTGTAAAGTCATTTCCTTAAATCACCCATTTAAATCACAATCAAGACAAAGCAAAAATCCCCAATATTTGGAGATGTTACACAAATTACCCAGCTTTCAGTGCTGGTAACCAGTTCAAACTCACTATTTCCATTGCTCAATTCACTATTAATTAACAGTGTCTCTGTGTCTCAGTTGAACATGGAAGAATGACTCTCCTGGCTACCATAATGCCCCTCCAGAAGAACCTGCTCTGTAACACTTGGGGAATCGGTGGGTCCTTGAATATAGTGCTTGGGGTTAAGAGGGTCCGGACACTGGGAAAAGATGATGCCCCAATTAGCTCCCTGCAAGTCAAAATCAAAGACCACTGAAGGAAGCTTGATGGAAAATGTAGCAGCATTAATACAGCTTAATCTTGCCTAACCAGGCTCTGTCGAGGGGTGGGATGGGAAGAGGATAGCCATATTACACAATTATGATGATGCACAGGCTTTTCTTGGACCTCAAATGCTTCCCGAGTCCCATGAATACTTCATTGTGCCCACAGAAGAGGAAGTAACAAAGACTTCTTATCTTGCAACTCACCATGCCAGGGCTAGAATTATCTTTGACATTCTGGACTGATCGTGCATTCTCCTCTGACAGGCTGGCTTCTGGAAGCTGGCTCTTGGTTGCTACCAAGTGTCTAACATAGTGTCCCAACTGCAGCTAAACTTTTGCTATGTCTGTGGCTTTCTTTGGATGACAGTCTCACAGGTGTACATCTCTGTGTCATGGTACCTGGTATAGGGCTTGGTATGGAGTCTAAACTCACAGAATGCTGAACCAAAGCTCACAAGTTTGACCAAGTACAAAAGGAATGGCCAAAGCCATGAGGTGCTGTTGAAGTCATCAACATGGTCACACCCATGGTCACACACATCACATGGGTGATGATCAGTGGTATTTGGAGACTGGAATTAAAGGCAATGGGCATTGAACTTCATGAGAATATTCGGGACAAGGAGGAGGCATTATTGGAACCCAGGACCAGCTCAGTCCAAGCCTAACTGAGAGATCCAAGGACTGAGAATGAGTCAAAAGGGCCAGAAGCCAGGATTGAGCTGAACGAATTGCCAAAAGAGATGTGATCTAAGTGAGAAAAGGTCCAGGAATAAATGGAGACTATGAAGGGCCACTGCTGCCGTGGCTGATAGGTGTAAAGAGGGGATGGGCCTGCTGCCTTAAATGGCCTGAACTGGGTGAACAGATGCAATTCCCCATCTGATGTCTGGATGACAACAGCTCAGAGGCATCTCTGCATGTGGGAGCAATTTGAAAAATTCTTGAGCCCAAATTAAGTTGGTTAACAATATGCATGGATATATATGAATGCAGGATTTGTCCTCGGAACAGTTCTCAGCCTTTCAGCCAACAATACCTTTCCAAATTATGTTAGTCACCTAGACAAATCTCTAGTGCAGTGGACAGGTGGCAAAACAGAGTGACAGATCCCTTTTGTTCTTCACACACAAAACGGGTGGAGAAGGACTGTTGGCCCAACACCAGCCAAGCCTCTTTTCTTAAAACTTGAGATTGGTGAAAAGAAAGAGAAAGTTATACAGACAGATTAACAGGAATTCATGAATTCTGAGCAGCTGGCCAGGCAATGACAGCCATGTGTCCAGCTGCCTAGATCTGAAAAGCAGAGGAATCCTATCACCAGGAAAATAGAAGCATGGAGCATATGCACAGAAAAGGCCAGAGATTGGAGATATAAAAATGTGTCAGCAGTATTTCCTGGTTCCAGACTCTTCCTGGACTGAATAGTGCTCCTGGATTCCATAAGACCCTTCCCATATTCCTTAGGAGAAATATTTATTTAAAGATGCTTCTACTGATGTATACTCGTTAATTATCCCAAGTTCTGACACCCTTCCCTTCCAGGGCCTTTGATTCTTCCTGATCTAGCATTGCTTCTCAAAGTAGAAGGGTCTTCTCTATCCATTCTGCTCTACCTTTTTGGTAAGTCTCTGAAAGGACTAGGAAAAGCTGACAGTTCATTCTTAGACTTTCTTGGAGCTGGGACTCCTAATGTCATTTACATTTCCTTGAGGCAAAAGTGAGGGGAAAGCTACTCCAGATGCTTCCACTACTGCTATTGGATAAGTTCTGTGGATAAGTTTCGAGAGGCATTTTGCTTCTGGCTGCTCTCTCTTTGTGTGCTGCACTGGCAAGGGTATGAAGCATCTGATTTCTGTAGGTTATGCCAGATGGACAGGGTTCTAATGCTTTAGCTCTGCCACTTCTAGTTAAGAAATGTTGGGCAAGTGTCTTAACTTTGACAGAGGGTGGGGAGTTATCCGCATTATAGTAGTTTACAGTAAGGAATGCAGGGACTGATGCATCAGCTGACATCCCCATCACCTCCCACACTAACTCATCATAGTCACTGGGGCCCTCAAAGACAGAGGGGTCATCCATCCCTCCAGCTTAGAGTGTATATGTCAACATTTGCATTCCACTGTGAGGTAATCTGTGGGGATCCCATCCACACCTGGAATCTTGCACCCTTCCTGCCCACCCATCCCTGGGTTTACTGACAAAGTTGAAAGGCTAAGCTGGCTGGCTCAATGACAGGAAATGGGGACCAGAATATGCACAGTTGTAGCAGATGCTAATTAACTGTGCTTCATTCATATATAATTTACATGAAATAGAAGCATTGATTGATTTTGTGTGTGTGTGTGTGTGTGTGTGTGTGTGTGTGTGCATGCACATGTGTGGCCATGTGTATGGAGGATGATGTGAGCTTTTGTGCTTATGTGCAAGCGGAAGCCAGAGGACAACTTCAGACTTCACTGTTCAGGAATGCTACCCATTGTATTCCGAGACAGTCTCTCACTGGCTTGCAGTTCACCAAGTAGACTTGGCTGACTAGCCAGCAAGGCCCAGCAATCTGCTTCTCCCCATCTCTTCAGTCCTGGGATGGTGTTCAGTTCAGTATGGTGTGTGCCACCATTCTTAGCTTTTATGTTGGTTCTGGTGACAAAACCCATGTTTGCCAAAGCAAGTACTGTGCAGACTGAGCCCTCTTCCTAGTCCCCAAAGCATTGACTTTAAGTATTTAGGTCCATGACTGTTGACAAGCAGATATATTCATTGTCATTATAGCCATCAAAACATGAAAATTTCTTTTCTCTCCCGTCCCCCCCCCCCCCGACTCTGCAATACTTATATGTTCCAGATAATCCAAGCCTCAGGAAACCACTAATATGCTTTTGGTTGCTCTAAGTTGGGTTGCACTTTTTCTTTTTAATTTTAATTTTTTTAATATTAGTTACAGTTTATTAACTTTGTGTCCCTGCTGTATCCCACTCCCTCTTTCCCTCCCAATCCTACCCTCCCACCCTCATCTCCTCCCTGCCCCTTTCCAAGTCCACTGATAAGGGAGAACCTCCTCCCCTTCCATCTGATACTGGTTTATCAGGTGTCTTCAGGACTGGCTGCAAAGTTCTCCTCTGTGGCCTAGCAAGGCTGCTCCTCCCTGGGGGGGGGGGTGTCAAAGAGCCTGCCATCGAGTTCATGTCAGAAACAGTCCCTGTTCCCCTTATTAGGGTACCCACTTGGATACTGAGCTACCAAGGGCTACGTCTGAGCAGGGGTTCTAGGTTGCATCCATACATGGTCCTTGTTTGGAGAAACAGTCTCATAAAAGACCCCTGTGCCCAGATATATTTGGTCCTTGTGGAACTCCTGTCCTCTCCAGGTTGTATTAACTCCCCCCCCTTTTTTTTATTCCATGTGTTCTGCTGAAGGTTTGGTTATGAGTCTTAATATCTGCTTTGATATACTGCTAGGTAGAGTCTTTCAGAGGCCCTCTGTGGTAGGGTCCTGTCCTGTTACTTGTTTGCTCCTACATCCAATGTCCATCCCATTTGTCTTTCTAAGTGAGGATTGATCATCTTACCCTGGGTCTTCTTTCTTGTTTATCTTCTTTAGGTGGATAGATTTCAGTATATTTATCCTATCTTATAGGTCTATATAAGTGAGTATATACCATGTGTGTCTTTCTGCTTTTGGAATACCTCACTCAGGATGATCATTTCTAGGTCCCACCATTTGCCTGCAAATTTCATGATTTCCTCATTTTTAATTGCTGAGTAGTATTCCATTGTGTAAAAGTACCACAATTTCTGTATTAGATTGAATTTTTTAGATTTCATCTAAGTGGGATTATTTGCATCTGTTACCTTTTGCTCAAGATAGAATTTTTAAGATTCATCAATGTTGGTTGCTGTTTGAGTCATCATAGTTGACCTCCTCTTCTTCCTTTTCCTCTTCCTCTTCTTTGTTTTTTTGTTTTGTTTTGTTTTTCAAAACAGCGTTTCTCGTAGCCTTGGATATACTGGATCTTACTCTGTATATTATGCTGGCCTCTAATTCAGAGATCTACCTGTCTCTGCTTCTCAAGTGCTGGGATTAAAGATGTTTGCCACCACCACCCAGCTGCTGTTTTATTCTTTCCCTCTTGCTGCTAATCATTATTCCCTAATATAAGATGCCCCCCATTCTAATGCTGTTACCTAGCATTTTTGGATTATTGTCAGATAAATGCATTTCCAGTACTTTGAACAGCTTCTCTCCAAGTCACACCAACAAACTTCTGTGATGGGTACTGCAGTACTTCCTTCCACCCTTTCACAGATAAGAAAACTGAGTATTAAAAGGAATAATGTAGGGGCTGGAGAGAGAAGTCATTGGTTAAGAATTTTTATCCAAATTTGGGTTCCAACACCATCTTAAAAGATAGGCTTATAACTCCACCGGCCTGTAACTCCAGTGTTCTGTGGGGAAAATCACAGGGGCTTGCTGGCCTAACATGCTTAGCTTCAGGGTCAGTGAGAGAACTTCCTCAAAAGAGTAAGTTACAGAGCAGAACACCCAACATCCTTCTCTGGTTTCCACAAGTTCACAGGCACATGCATGCACACACACACACACACACACACACACATACACACACAGCACACCAAAATACACACAATATAACACACAACACATATACACCACAGACACTCATGCACACACAACACACATACATGCACACACATATACACATGCACACCACACATACCACATACACAACACACACAACACAAACACACAACATACACATACACATGCACACACATACACACAAATTCACACACATATACACATGCACACACATGCACACACACAAAGAGAGAGAGAGTCTAATGTACTTGCTACAGAAAGACTCAAAGACAAGAACTGAAAAGAGTCAAGCTAGGTTCATTGCTCACTGGCATCAATAACCCAATGACCTAGAAAAACAGCTCCAGCCCAATGTCATGGTTATGGAATAATTAATGGGCCAGTCAGACCCTCTGTACCACCATGTTTATCATGCAAACCTCCAAACAGCTCCATGGGGCGAGACACTCTTATTATTCATATTTTGCTAAGAAGGAACTGAGCCATTCTTGTGAATCTGTTCTATAGGTGTCTCATTGTTCCCAAACCTTTCTTGTAAATGAGGTGAGAGACAAGTATATTGTCTCCACTGCAGTAATTAAAGCAGAGATGGTATTTATCATCAATTCTTCCAGATATACCACAGATTTCCCATCTTTCCAAGAATCAGGTTGAGTCTTTTGACCCATTTTGGCCAATGAACTTAAAGAAGTGGAAGTTTGAGTCCTCCAAGAAGAGGCAGTTAGGATCTGACTTGCCTTCTTTATCTACTCCACTTCCCTATTCTTGAACATGTGTACAAGATAGACAGATGGAGGAGGGCTTCTTGGCCTATATCAGATGTCTCATGAGCAAGAAACAAATCTGTAGTCCATTGACATTTCAGGAGTTCATCAGCTGTACCACTAAGCTATTAATTCTCCTGTCTAATGAGACAGTGATACTAACCACAATTCCTATACATTATATAGGCTGAATTTGTATCATGTTGAATGAAAGTGCTATCTTCGTCTATCAAGTCCTTGGACTAGAAGCTTATCTACAGACTTAAGTGATAGGTTCTCTCAAATGGGTAGATCTATTAACAGCCGAGGATGGACAATCCCTCTCCAGGAAACTAGATCCTTAGGTCTAGGAATTCTGTTACCAAAGATAGCACTTGAAGTGGTGCACAGTTCCCAAGGGTGTGGACACTATGTCACTAAATAGAATCTACACTTAATTCAAGAAACAAGCAACACAGGGTTCAGAGAAGAAACGGGCATTGAAAGACCAGGCATAAAAGCTCCTCACAGGTGGAACCCCTTTTCTTGGCTCCTGTTGGTACATGTAGATGGCTAAATAGAAGTTCTTTCTGTCTGATTTCCCATGGAGGTGAACCCCATCAAGTTATAGCCCGCTGGCTTCCTGTGGCCCTGAGATTCAGCGTGAAAAACTGGATTCCAATTTAAGTTCACAGGCAGAGCTAGGCTTTGGAGGAGGAGACATGTGAGCCAAATATTAATACATGAGGAGTAGTTGGCCAGAGAAAAGAAGATATGACATCGCAGAACAAAAGAGCAGCAGGCAAAAACAAGGGGGGATTAGAAGACTGAGCATGGTTAAAATGGCCACATGGCACAGTTTAGTTGGAATATTCAGCAAGCAATAAGATGAGGCTGGAGATGTAGGTGGGGACTGTATTGTGGAGGTATGGACCATTTTCCAGTGATGTCTGTAGCCTTTGTGTGTGGGTCTAATCTTGGCCATCAAGGAGACCCTAAACTGCACGTATAGCGGATCTTCCATCTAATTGTTCTCAGGTACTCAAGGAGACCTCTCCTGACTTCAGTCCAGTTATTTTCCTTCTTTAATTGCTTATCATATTGTCAGAAAAGAGGGACATTATTTATTATGTCTTTTCAATGTCCCCAAAAGCAGGTACTACTTTTAACTCTAGTATCAAGATGAGAAGATCAATGCTATAAGAACTGGAAGACCTTGACTCTAGCCATACCTAGGGTGGATACCTATCTAGTAAACACAGGGATAGCCTCCCAGACATCCAAATATTCATACATTTTTATGCTACTGGCCAATTTGCTGATGCTCTGACATCCCACCCACTCTCCAACTCTGTGACCCCTAACCATAAAAAATAATATCAAGTTCAATAGGAGCTTCTGAACCCTTCCTATGATCTGCAGCTGTTGGCCAGTTCCTACACCACACCAGTTGTTCAGTAATTTGAACATCACCACAAGTTATTTAGATGACAGATAATAGAATTAGTTTGACCTTATGTTCAATAGAGTCTTTGTTTGTCTTCTTTCTATGCCAAAAACCAATTCACAGCCACAACAAGTGGGAAGTATTCTTGCATAAGGCAGATTATGTGGGCAGCTTGGGGTTCATTTCAGATGACATAGTTTGAGGAGGACACTAAATACTTGTAATTAATGTAGAGAAGAATAATAGGGATAAGAGGGGCTCAAGACGAAACCACACAAGAGCAGTAGGACTGGGGTATTAGGCAGAGACTACAGCTCAGAAGCCATATGCTTGTCTAGCAAAAGCAAGGCCCTGGACTTGGGAGTACCTCAACATCTCCCACCAAATAAAATGAATTAGGGATATTGACCTGGAGAAGAAAGCATCCAGGGAACAAAAGAACTGCCTTCAAATATGTAAATAATGCCATGGCTAGACCCAGGAATAAAACTAGTGCTGCTGGGAGGGATTACCTGTCAATGTGGCCATCATGTGTTTGCCTGTTTATTGGGGAAATGCCTTCTGACCATTATTTGTGCAGGTGGTAAACTGAGCCTGGGAGGAGCAGTGGGAGCTGTTACTCAAAGGGAGAAAGACACAAAAACAGATGATCAAGATGAAAATCAGAGGTGTTGATGGATGGAGCCTTGGCATCCTTTCAAGGTGCTTGCCAGGCTCCTGGGGCAAAAAAGCTTTGACTGAAGGCTTAGAAAATGTATAGGAGGCTGCTAGAGATGAGAAGCTAGGAAGAACAGCACAGGCAAAGCAACCAAGTTATAAAATGGCCTGGCACTGAAAACTAAGTGAGACCCAGGCCATGTATGGGAAAGTAATGTAGATGATAATGATGGAGGGTCTCTTAGCTTTGAGGGACTTGGGGAGTTTGGATGTGAGCAAGGAGAAACAGCAGAGGCTAGTAAGCAAAGATGATCAGTTTTTTTTTTGCAGCAATAGCTTAGAGAAGAATTTTGTTTGAATTAGAGACATACAGAGGTGAGGTGGGGTGACCAGGATGTGGTAAGCATCTATCATCAGAGGCATTTGAGGGGTACAGGATGGGTAACTTTGGCAGAATCTTAGTGTCCACAGTAATCAGATCAGATGAATCTCATGGTTTGTCCCAATCTGAATTTCTCTGGCAGTTAAAGCTCACATCTTTATAAGCAGCAGGCAAAGGAAACCAATGGAAATTTAGGCACAGTAGTGCAGGCACTATAGATAAATACTCCAATTTGATCCTTGGCTAATTTTATTTCTGGTGGCTGGGAACAAAGATGACACCATCTTTCCATCCTAGATATGAAGAAAAGCTCCAAATATTTCTTCTTAAAGTTCTAGAGTAGGAGTGGGGACAGAGTTCATAGCAGGCAGGCACCTCTTGACACAAGAGCTCTCCTGAGAATTTCATCTTGGTGAGCCCATTCGGTTCTCAGTCAACCATATATAGTACTGGATATTTGCCAGCCACTTAAAGTGTCAGCTACAATTCAGTCCCAAGTAGTCTGATTGTAGGTCTGAGTTTTTAACCAGTCTACTATACTAGGGTACCCCCTTGCTTCATGCTGTAAAAACCCATAATACACAAATGCTTAGCATTAGTCCAGATCTCTTTGCCAAGACTTAAATTAGTGTTGTCAGTTTGTAGGTGGATTTTTCACAATGAATCAACATCTTCTCAAGGTCCTGTTATTGATCATATTATAGTGAAATGTCCAAGCAAAAGCTTTCAAATTTTTGCCTAAAACCACTAACTAAACTCCTACCAAGAAGTAAGAGAAAATAAATGTGAAATTAGATTTAAAAAAATACTCAGGTGTTCAGTTTTCTTTCTGTTTCACTAGGTACAATGTTAGAGCAGCAGGTTCTTTGGCCTACTGGTCCAGAATGGCTCCTGGATCTTAGCTAAAATTCTCATAGATTTTTTTTTTATGGAAACCTCTGGAAGAACAAAGGGCAGAAGGGAAAATATCTGTCTCAAATCAGAGCTTTGATGCTCATTAGCTCAATAGTTGAAAAGGGATGGGAAGGGACAGGATGTCTATCACCATGGGAAGTATGGGAGTACCTATTCTGTGGTGATGCAGATGTTTTCCTTTACAGAGGATGAAACAGGCTTGAAGAAGAAAAGCAGTTCACTCAAGGTCACCTAGAGAAGAAGCCCAAGAGGTGGAATTTGTACCTATGTCTACCTGAGTTTTGAGCTTGTGTTTCTCCAATTAACCATATGATCTTTCTGTTTCACTTATGTGCCCTGTTCTCTCATATGCAATGTAAAAAAAATAGACCTCAAATTCCACACAGTTCCATATTCCATGTAATCAAAATATTAATAACAACAAAAGCAGTAAGAGTGAACAATGAGTAGGTTTCAGTACCTCTTCTAAGCATTTGATGCATTAGTCTATTGAATCACCACCAGCGCTCTGTGATGTACAACCTCTCTTGATAAAGGAGGAACCAAAGAAATCAAGTCATTTACCCAAAGCAACATGCTAATCACCTATTAAACAATGAATAATAATAAATTAATCAAACTTTTTTAATCAAAGACCTCTATAGATGGCCATTAACTGATCATTATGAGATTTTATAACAGCTATTAGACATACACACATACATACAATTAAGTACAAATGTGTGATTAATTTCTGGCTTTGGGAAATATACAAATCAGATAATAAATTCCTAATAATCCTGGCGCAGTGGTTGGCCCTTGTTGGAAGTCACAATGTCTAATGCCTAATTCAGCTCTGATGCTGAGCATTCAGTATGTTGCCTGCCCAACAATCAATCCTTGGCTAGCTCTTTAGACAATTCCAAACCATCCTGGTACCATTAGTCATCTAGTGACTTGAGTCCCTTCCAAATAGGGCAGGGACCACACGGCAGGCAACTTATTACTCAGGGGCTGTATGAAGCTGCCCTCATCAAGACTAGCTAACAATGAAGCTCAACATAAAATTGTAGACTTACTTAAAACACAAATAAGGTATTTTTTTATTAAAAAAAAACCTTAAACACATAAACTTTGTAGAAGACATATCAAAAGTTTGGACACACCTTCAGAAGCCCCACAAGCATGCTATCAATTAACCAGGAACCTCTCACTGGGCCCCACCTCTTAAAAATGCCATCCTACAATATTTCCATCTGGGTACTAAGCCTTTAAAACACATGGACACTTAGATGACATCTGAACCATATCCAAATCACAGGAAATAATGAGATGAAATATCAGATAAAAATTTCAGAAAGCAAACAAGAGCAAAGGCCATGGGAGTAATGGGGATTAGTGTATGAAGTAAGACAGCTTGTCAGGGGACAGACCAGGGCTATAAGAACCAGCAGAGAACAGAAGGTGAGAGAGCTCTGGGAGCAGGGCTGATGCAGAAAGACTTTCTAGGAAGGAGACTTGTGTTCATTAAGTGCCCAGTACCTGCCAAGCTTTGTGTGTGGTCTCTCAGAGATTCATCTAATAAAACACTGCTGTATATCTCTAAGGGGGGAAATGCCACAGCTATCAGACAATGAAAGAATCTGGACCCAGTGTAGGAAATCTAAGGTCCAGAAGGCATCACTACAAACCAGGAAGGGCTAGAATCTGAACTCAGCCACAGAAATGAGGGTCACACTGAACTCTTTCCCTCTCCATCTGAACTCTGAGCTTCTCCCTGCCACCCACCCTAAAGAGTAGAGCCTGAGCTTGGCTTTCTACACTCACTGACTTTGTTCCCCCATGCATACCCTCCACATCCTTTGCTTATGTGAGCTGTGTGTGGTCACTGTCTATCTCTACTGATGTAGCCTCCAGCCAGAAAATGGGCTCCACTTCCTCAACCAGATGTCCACAGAGAGCCTGCAAGGTGGGATGCTGCTGACCAGCATCTCCTATTTATCTCTTCTCTAGAAACCTGCTTTCCTGTCTTGCCAAGGAGGTATGCATCTTTTGGTGGGGACTAGTCTGATTTTCTCCATGGTTTTTCTCTATTGTTGCCTGGGAACTTGAGGCTGGGAGCCCAGAGAGGCCTGAAAGACACATCCCTTGTTAGCAGGGCAAAGGTCCCTGGCATTTCTGAATACGTTGGAGGAAAAGGGACATAGGAAAGACAGAGGTAGACACACACACACAAACACACAGAGAAACAGACAGACAGAGAGACAGAGAAACTGAGTGATAGAGACAGACAGACACACACACACACACACACACACACAGAGGAGGGAGTTGCATAGATAAGTGATTAAGAGAGATGGAAAAAGAGCACAGGACAGGAAAAGCTGAGAGTTGTGAATAGTTGGTGAGAACAGAGATGGGGCAAAGACAGAAAAGAGACACACTTCAGACATATGGTCACCAGCAATACTAGCTTCTTCCAAGGCAATCACAGAGAAGAAAAAGAGAGGGCCAGGAAGCAGTCACAAAGCCCTTGGTTCCCAAATAGACATTGCTGTTGGTAGTATGATTAAGATGTTGACCTAGGGTGCTGTAACTTCTGGAGTGAATTTCTAGTTTCACAGCCACACCCTAAAGATTTTTGTCTGAACCTTGGTTTCCTTACCTATAAACCAGGCTGAATGAAATCATTTCACAGAATTCTTGTGAGGACTGAGTTGGGATAATAGCTGGTGTTAACTGATTTAGGATATAATAGCTCATGTTAACTGTTAAGATTCATTGTGGCAGCCTAGGCAGCAGGTTAGAGGGCTGGGAGAATTCCACTCCAGGTAGTTTTATGAACAGCTGGCATCCTTTCCAGAAGGTCAGTGTGATTGGAAATGAACATCCTAGAAGAAACGCTCATCCTCACATAAAAAAGGCCCAGTCATGCGAGCAAGTTCAGCTGGGCATCTGGGTGAATGTCACTTCAACTTTCTGGCTCTTTTAAAATGACATATGAAGTTCATATTTTAAGGATCACTTTAGCTTGAAAAATGGCTGAATCTATGTTACCTGGGATGAGGAGACAATATAGGGTGGCAAAGGACCCATCATGCAGTAAAGGTTTCATATTCAGACTTGAATGAGTGAGGGTTAGATTATCCTCCCATACTGCCTTCTCCAGCAAGCTTTCTAGAGCTCCTCTAGGCTAGACACAGTTCTTTCTCTAGGCTCCCTGTCACAAGTATGCAATTGTGTATCTGTCCCTGTTTGCCAACTAAACTTAGCTCTTGGGGCAGAGACTGCCTTACTTATTTCCAGGTACTCAATGTTCAGGGCCTGGCACCTGGCAGTGACCCAATGGGTACTCATACACTTGAATGGGACTGAATTTCAGCCCACATTCTTTCCCATTAGGCGAGACATTTTCAAAAAGGAAGGGCTGGGACCAGGCTCAGCGGCCGGAGGCTTTGGAAGCAACATTTGGACAATCTGTGCTGTGCTGTGAAACCTTTTGGGGAGCCAAGTGAGATTCCAAGGCAGATGAGGGCCAGAAAGGGTGGGAAGGAGGCTTACTGGCTAAAGAGAGCCTGGGTGGAGGGGGATAAGACCAGTGAACAATCCCAACACCACAGCTAATATTTCTCAGGCATTTAGGCTCCCCATATTGTTTGTTTGAGTCTGATAGAAAATCTAAGGACTAAGTAGGAAGGTTCAAATCTACTGTTTTCTTTTTGGTGTGAGTAGGACAAGACTGAGAGAGAAGTCACTCAACTGTATTTGAGGCCAGATCTTTGGACTTCAGATCCTGTGTTTTTCAAGAGCAAGAAAAGGTAGGAGGTGCTACCTAGAGTCCATATAGTGTAGCTGTTCTTTACACACACATTAAACAAAGTACCTCACTAGAGCAGATAATGCTTTTACTAAGCACCATATCAAAGCAATTTCCTTTCATCTGACCTGTGATCCCACGAGATGTTCAACTACTAACCCATTTTACAGATGAGGAATTTGGGTCTGAGAAGGAATGAGGCTCGGAAGACTACACAGTTGGGAAATAGACTCAGTCTAAACCATTCTACTGAGTTATTTCCTGCAGGAGTCATTCATTGCACAGCCTCCGGTGTCTAACTATGAGTGCCTGGTCCACTGTCAGAAGACATACATGCTAGTTGCTGCATTCCTCCAGCCATGTTCTGGACCTTCCTTGTCCATTGGATCTTGTGATTCATCCCCGGGCTTGGTCACAGGAAGGGTGTACTAATGATTACGGTGTATAAGCTGGGACACTCTGAGGCTAGCTGATCCAATGTAGAAGATAAGACTTGTACTCCTCAGCTCATGCCAATCATTGAGAGTATGCCACTCAGGGCACTGACTCCTTTTGTCTTGAGAAAACTTGGCATTGAGTTCAAACAAAGCCAGGTTCTAATTCAACACCAAAGCTTAGCAGCTGGATGACCTGGTTTAAGATAACTGAGGGGGGGCGGAGCCAAGATGGCGACTAGCACACAGAGTTTCCGAGCTGTGGAAGAGATAAAGTTCTGAGTTGATGAGTGGAAGAACTTCTGAAGCCAGGGAAACAACGGAGAGACTTTCTAAACAACAGGGAACATCGCAGGAGGTGAAAACCTTGGTCTCTGGTCACCCAGGGACTTGTTTGGGGAAGGTGAGAAACGATCCTTTGATCTCTCGGCACTCCCCTCCCCCAGACCTCCCTCCTCCTAGGCACAGCGGACTTGCCTTTCTCAGCGCAGACCTAACTGCCTGGGGCCTGCAGCCACTGAGGCGGAGCCCCAAGCCCTTTATAGGCAAAGGCCAGCAGTACTGTGTCTTGGATTCCCAGATTCGCGTGGCGGCTGCACCATCCTCCCAGGGCCCGAGTCTGCTAGACGCCATACTAGCTCCGCAGGATTGCGATCACTGACGGTACGGCCTGCCCAATCCCACAGTGACAGAGAATACGCTATATACTCACCAAAACCAGACAGAAATGCCATACAAGCTAGACACACCAGGCGCTGGGCCTCCGAAGCTTGGAGAGCACAGTGAAGAGACCCCAGGACTTCCCAGAAAGCATCTGGACTAGCAACCCAGTCTCCAGTTACAGCGGGACTATCTAACCTGGCGGCGGAGCAGCACTGAGCTGGTGGGGCACATCAGCCCTCCAGTTTAAGACTAACCAGGGCCAAACCAGAGAACAGAAAGGCTGGTTACCCCGATTCCCACTGACGTGACCACCCTGAAATCTCCAGCTGCAGCAAGACCTCATAACCTGGCAGTGACAACAGCACGGAACTGGCGGAGCACATCAAAGAAGCAGGGCCAAACCAGAGAGCAGAGAGCCCAGATACCCCATTCTCTGCCAAGTGACCTGCCTGTAAGTGAGTGAACCCTTGAGAATCTGCAGCTCCACTGATCCTGGGTCCTGCTAAAACAGAAGCCAGGCATCGAACCCCCTCCCACCCATATACCCACTTTGGGAAACAGAGGGGCACTTGGAACATTGAAGTTCCTGCTCTGTGGGTCTAATTGAGGAGTTAAGGCAGTTAATGCCAGAAATTGCGCTGCGATCATCACTAGCGCCTGCGACATATACATTGCAGAGCCCCTCCCACACACTCAAGGGTTCAACATTAGCCATCACTCTGTCCCTTGAGACACACGCCCACGCCCACTTACACACACACACACATATACACACACGCGCACGCTTGCATTTGCCTCTGTTTGCGCCTGCGTACTTTCCTCCCACAGGTACAGCTAGTCCTCAGCACACGCTAAGGACACGGGACCTCTCTCAACTTCCTGAAGAATTCTCCAGACTCGAGAGAGAGACAGTATCAGTCTGATCAGCAGAATCCAAAAACAAACAGGGAAGGTCTCAGATAAGCCAATGGCCAGGGGTAGGCGAAAGAACACTTCCAACATAAATCAGGACATCATGACTTCACCAGCAAACCCCAAAATCGATGGATACTCCAATTCATCAGAAGCACAGGAAAATGACCTTAAAGCCATGCTTGCTCAATTATTTGAGGCTCATGAGGAGGAAATGAACAAATCTTTCAAAGAGTTGGCCAGTCAACTGGAGATAAAGAAAGAAGAAATAGACAAAACCCTTAAAGAAACACAGGCAAACATAGCCAAACAAATAGAGGCACAAGTAGAGAAAAAATTAGTAGCATACAAAAAGGAAATGAACAAAGAAATAGAGTCCATCGTAGAGAGACAGGAATCCAAATTCAAACACATAAAAGAAATGGTGCAAGGCATGAAAACAGAATTAGAATCAATAAAGAAAACACAAAATGAGAAAACTCTTGAGCTGGAGAACTTGGAGAAAAGATCAGGAACCACAAAAGTAAGCATCACCAACAGAATACAAGAGATGGAAGAGAGAATCTCTGGAGCTGAAGACACACTTGCAGAAATTGATACTTCCCTCAAAGAAAAAGTAAAATCAGAAAAATTCCAATCACAAAATATCCAAGAAATCAAGGATGCTATGAAAAGACAAAATCTAAGAATAATAGGAATTGATGAAAAAGAAGACTCCAGGCTCCAAAGTCCAGAAAATATTTTCAAGAAAATCATAGAAGAAAATTTTCCCAACTTAAAGAAAGAGATGTCCATAAATATACAAGAGGCCTACAGAACACCAAATAGACTAGACCAGAAAAGAAACACATCACGTCACATCATAGTCAAAACACTAAATCTACAGAACAAAGAAAAGATATTAAAAGCAGCAAGGGAAAAAGGCCAAGTAACATATGAAGGTAGACCTATCAGAATCACACCAGACTTCTCATCAGAAACTATGAAAGCAAGAAGGGCCTGGGCAAGCATCATGGAGACTCTAAGAGATCACAAATGTCAACCCAGACTACTATACCCTGCAAAGCTTTCAATCAACATAGATGGAAACAAAATATTCCATGACAAAACTAAATTTACGCAATATCTATACAGCAAACCAACCCTACAGAAGATACTAGAAGGAAAACTCCAATCCAACGAAAACGAGTTCACCCAAGAAAACAGGGCATACAGATAATATCCCAACAAAAATGAAAAGAAAACAAGCAATGAAACAAGGTAAGATCATCGACTCCATTACAAAAGGAACTAACATGCATTGGTCAATATTATCTATCAATATTAATGGACTCAACTCACCAATAAAAAGACACAGGCTAACAGAATGGTTACGGAAACAAGACCCAACATTCTGTTGCATCCAAGAAACACACCTATGCAACAAAGATAAACACTACCTTAGAGTAAAGGGCTGGAAAAATGTTTTTCAAGCAAATGGTTCCAGAAAACAAGCTGGAGTAGCCATCCTAATATCTAATAAAATAGACTTTCATCCGAAGTTAATCAAAAAAGATAAGGAGGGCCACTATATTCTCATCAAAGGAAAAATCCAACAAGAGGACATCACAATTTTGAATATCTATGCCCCAAATACAAGAGCACCTACATTCGTAAATGAAACAATATTAAAGCTTAAATCATACATTGATCCTAATACCTTAATAGTGGGAGACTTCAACACCCCACTCTCATCAAGGGACAGATCAACCAGACAGACACCAAATAGGGAAATAAAAGCACTCACAGAATCCCTAAATCAAATGGACCTAATAGACGTCTACAGATCTTTTCACCCAAACTCAAAAGAGTACACCTTCTTTTCAGCACCACATGGAACCTTCTCCAAAATAGACCATATAGTTGGTCACAAAGCAAGCCTCAACAGATACAAAAGGATTGAAATAATCCCTTGTATACTATCTGACCACCATGGACTAAAGCTGGACATCAACAACAACAGAAACAACAAAAAGCCGACACGCACATGGAAACTGAACAACTTACTACTCAATGACAGCTGGGTCAAGGAAGAAATAAAGAAAGAAATTAAAGACTTTCTAGAATTCAATGAAAATGAAGGCACAACATACCCAAATTTATGGGACACATTGAAAGCAGTGCTCAGAGGAAAATTTATAGCACTAAGTGCCTACAAGAAGAAATCCGTAACATCACATACAAACAACTTAATGGCCCAACTGAAAAACCTAGAAAAAAAAGAAGCAGATACACCCAAGAGGAGCAGAAGGCTGGAAATAATCAAAGTAAGGGCAGAAATCAATCAATTGGAAACAAATAAAATTATCCAAAGAATCAATGAAACAAAAAGCTGGTTCTTTGAGAAAATCAACAAGATAGACAAACCCTTAGCCAAACTAACTAAAAAGCAGAGAGAAACCATACAAATCAGCAAAATCAGAAAGGAAAATGGGGACATAACTACAGACACTGAGGAAATCCAAACGATTATTAGGTCATACTACAAAAGCCTATATGGTACAAAATTTGAAAATCTAAATGAAATGGATAACTTTCTTGACAGATTCCATCTACCAAAATTAAGTCAAGATCAGGTAGAAAGACTGAATAGCCCTATATCTCCCAAGGAAATTGAAGCAGTCATTAACAGTCTCCCCTCCAAAAAAAGCCCTGGACCAGATGGCTTCAGCGCAGAATTCTACAAGACCTTCAAAGAAGTACTAACACCAATTCTCCTCAAACTATTCCGCAAAATAGAAATAGAAGGAACACTACCAAACTCATTCTATGAAGCCATAGTCACTTTGATACCTAAACCACACAAAGATCCAACAAAAAAAGAGAACTTCAAACCTATCTCTCTTATGAACATTGATGCAAAAATACTCAATAAAATACTTGCAAACCGAATCCAAGAACACATCAAAGATATCATCCACCATGATCAAGTAGGCTTCATCCCAGGAATGCAAGGGTGGTTCAACATACGGAAATCCATCAATGTAATCCACCACATAAACAAAATGAAGGAGAAAAACCACATGATCATCTCCTTAGATGCAGAAAAAGCATTTGACAAAGTCCAACACCCATTTATGTTTAAAGTCTTGGAGAGATCAGGGATACAAGGCACATACCTAAAGATAGTAAAGGCAATATACAGCAAGCCTATAGCCAACATCAAACTCAATGGAGAGAAACTTAAATCAATCCCACTGAAATCAGGGACAAGACAAGGCTGCCCACTCTCTCCATATCTCTTTAACATTGTACTTGAAGTCCTAGCCAGAGCAATAAGACAACTAAAGGAGATCAAGGGGATACAAATCAGAAAGGAAGAGGTCAAAGTGTCACTATTTGCAGATGATATGATAGTATACATGAGCGACCCCAAAGATTCAACCAGAGAACTTCTTCAGCTGATTAACACCTTCAGCAAAGTGGCAGGATACAAAATCAACTCAAAAAAATCAGAAGCCCTCTTGTATACCAAAGACAAAAGGGCTGAGAAAGAAATTAGGGAAACAACACCCTTCACAATAGCCACTAATAACATAAAGTACCTTGGTGTGACTCTAACCAAGCAAGTGAAAGACCTGTTTGAGAAAAACTTCAAGTCTTTGAAGAAAGAAATTGAAGAAGATCTCAGAAGATGGAAAGATCTCCCGTGCTCATGGATTGGTAGGATTAACATTGTGAAAATGGCCATCCTGCCAAAAGCAATCTACAGATTCAATGCAATTCCCATCAAAATAGCAACTCAATTCTTTACAGACCTTGAAAAAAAGATTCTCAGCTTCATATGGAGAAACAAAACACCCAGAATCTCCAAAACGATCCTGTACAACAACAGATCATCTGGAGGTATCTCCATTCCCGATCTCAAGCTGTACTACAGGGCAACAGTAATAAAAACTGCATGGTATTGGCATAGAAACAGAAAGGAGGATCAATGGAATCGCATAGAAGACCCAGAAATAAACCCACACACCTATGAATTCTCAATATTTGACAAAGAAGCCAAATCCATTCAATGGAAAAAAGACAGCATCTTCAACAAATGGTGCTGGACCAACTGGATGTCTACATGCAGAAAAATGAAAATAGATCCATATTTATCACCCTGCACAAAACTAAAGTCCAAGTGGATCAAGGACCTCAACATAAAACCAGATACTCTAAATCAGTTGGAAAAAAAAGTGGGAAACAGCCTAGAACTCATTGGCACAGGAGACAACTTCCTGAACAGAACACCAACAGCACAGGCTCTAAGAGCAACAATCAATAAATGGGACCTCATGAAACTGAAAAGCTTCTGTAAAGCAAAAGACACTGTCATCAAAACAAATAGACAGCCTACAGATTGGGAAAGAATCTTCACCAACCCTTTATCTGACAGAGGGCTAATATCCAGTATATATAAAGAACTAAAGAAGCAGAAAAGCAACAAACCAAGTAATCCACTTAAAAAATGGGGAACAGAGCTAAACAGAGAATTCTCGAAAGAGGAACATCGAATGGCAGAGAAGCACTTAAAGAAATGCTCAACCTCATTAGCCATTAGGGAAATGCAAATCAAAACGACCCTGAGATTTCACCTTACACCCATCAGAATGGCCAAGATGAAAAACTCAAGTGATAGCACATGCTGGAGAGGTTGTGGAGAAAAGGGAACCCTCCTCCATTGCTGGTGGGAATGTAAACTGGTTCAACCACTTTGGAAGTCAATCTGGCGCTTTCTCAGACAACTAGGAGTAGTGCTACCTCAAGACCCAGCTATACCACTCCTAGGTATATACCCAAAATTTGCTCAAGTACACAACAAGGACATTTGTTCAACCATGTTCGTAGCAGCTTTATTTGTAATAGCCAGAACTTGGAAACAACCCAGATGTCCATCAACGGAGGAATGGATACAGAAATTGTGGTATTTTTACACAATGGAATACTACTCAGCAATCAAAAAGGAGGAAATCATGAAATTTGCAGGCAAGTGGTGGGATCTAGAAAAGATCATTCTGAGTGAAGTATCCCAGAAGGAGAAAGACAAACTTGGTATATACTCGCTTATATAGACCTACAAGATATGATAAACATAATGAAATCTACACACCTAAAGAAGATAATCAAGAAAGTGGACACAGGCGAAGGTGATTAATCCTCATTTAGAAAGACAAATGGGATGTGCATTGAACTTATGACAGGAGTCTACCACAAAAGGCATCTGAAAGACTCTACCTAGCAGTGTTTCAAAGCAGACACTAAGACTCATGACCAAACCTTTGGCAGAGTACAGGGAATCATATGAAAGAAGGGAAGTTAGTATGATATTGAAAGGATAGGAGCTCTACAAGGACCAAACATATCTGGGCACAGGGTCTTTTCTGAGACTGACACTCAACCAAGGCCCATCTATGGATATAACCTAGAACTTCTGCTCGGATGTGGCCTGTGGTAGCTCAGTAACCAAGTAGTTTTCCAAAGTAAGGGGAACACGGACTATTTCTAACAGGATCTCAAGGGCAGGCTGTTTGACACCCCCCCCCGCCCCGGGGAGGAGCAGTCTGTTAGGCCACAGAGGAGGACTTTGCAGCCAGCCCTGAAGATACCTGATAAAACAGGGTCAGATGAAAGGGGAGGAGGTCCTCCCCTATCAGTGGACTTGGAAAGGGGCAGGGAGGAGACCAGGGAGGGAGTGTGGGGTTGGGGAGGGAATGAGGGAGCGGGATACAGCTGGGACACAGAGTTAACAAAATGTAACTAAAAAGAAAATAATAATAATAAAAAAAAAGAAAAAAAAAGATAACTGACTTCTGGAGATGGGGGAAGTGATCACAAAGTCACCATTCTTTACCAAGAAGCTACTTGCCATTTGGTACCTGTTGGGAAAATGGAAAATCAGATTTCTCCAATGCAGTGACACAGGAGATATAAACCATACCCCAGGACAAGCCACATGCCCAGAAGTAATTGGTCAAAGAAAATGTCCACATTTTGTGTGTGTGTGTTTGTTTTAGATGGGCTATTTTGTATTTTGTTTTGATTTACATCTTTTTGATATTGTGGGTTTTTTTTTTATAGAAACAGAGAAAGTACATAAAGTTGGGTACATAGGGAGGTAGGGAAGAGGACCTGGGAAAAGCTGGGGCAAAGAATGTTATCAAAATACATTGTATGAAAGAAAAACTGAGAAAGGATCTCTCTACATAGCCCTGGCTGTCTTAGGATTCACTATGTGGACTAGACTGTCCTGGAATTCATAAGAGATCTTCCTACCTCTGCTTCCAGAGTGTTGGAATTAAAGGCATGTACCACCATGCCCAGTATAATTTTTTTAATAAAAATATTTATAAAGAACATAGTTAAAAGATGAAAAAGATAGGCGATCTCACTGAACCTTGGTGTCTCCATTTGTAGCGAGGCTATACTATGAGTCTCATAAGAGGATTAAATAGAATAATATGCTTGAGACATTTCAGTGTAGTAGCCAGGACATGATACTCAATACTCTTCCATTCAACAGAAGGTGGAATAGAAGAAGGGGGCATGGGACACAGAGTCAGACAGAGCTGGCTTCCAATTCTCTCTGCCAACTATAAGTGCAGACAACAAGTTTCTGGGCTCCAGTTTTCATTGCAATAAAAGAAGGCTGATGACACCTCAGCAGGAACTGTAAACGTGAGGAAAAAGGGGGTGTGACTGAATGGAAAGTGTCAAATATGGACCATGGTTGGGTTGCTTTCACTATTCCTCTCCTTGAAACGGTGAATGAGACTGTCATTCATGCAACATTTAACATTTCTGTCTAGATTGTAAGAATTGGTCATTTGTGAGCCACCATGATGAGCCACCCTAGGGCTCTCCATCTGGAGGAGGAGACTGACTGTCACATAAATAATCATGGTGCAATTTGGAAGGTGCTCAGACTAGATTCTTTGTACAGTGGATTCACTTGGAGTGACCAGGTTTGGGCAAGCGGACTCAGGGATTTTCTTGCCCCAGGGTGAGGTAGCAATTGGGTGGCAGGGGGTCACCTTGGATGGAACATTAACATGACACCCTTAGTTTCTGAACCATATAGCATCTGTGGCTAACTCTCAGCCATTTAGAGTTATTTTGTGACATGCATCTGGGTTAAGGAAAAACTCAAACTCCATTCTGGGTGACATGCTTGGGATCTCTTTCCTGGGCTTCCCTGTATTGTGGCTTGTTGAAACCTCTGTGACATTCTGTGCCTTTATCCGACTTCTCTATGTGTCTGTCTCTGTTCAGTTGTCTTGAACTATCACATGTTAGATGTCTCTATCCAAGGTGCCACAAGATATGATCATAGGGTAGGTGGCTTATAATAGAAATTGCTCATTTCTGACAGTGCTGGAGGCCGGACAGTGCAGTGCTACATCACACTGCTTACAGACTGGTGAGAGCTACTTCCTGGCTCATAGATGGCTGTCTTCTTCTTGCCTCTTCATGTGGCAGAACTTGGGGATCTCTCTCGGAAAGACATTAATCTCATTCATAGAGGTGCTGGGTTAGCTAGGGAATAGTAACAGATCAAAAGACCTTACATGTATTCAATACAAATTTGATAATGTGTTTTCAAATACATTTGAACCTTGGTTAGTCGAATCTGCTGTGGAGCTTGAAGACCCAGAGGGCCATCTTACTGAAAGCAGGCAAATGACAGAAATAGGGCAAGTAGTTAGTAGCCAACAACAGAGCAGGTGAGGGACAGCTGTCTGCTGAGGAGGCTCTGTCAGGAGAAACTATAAAATATAATGGTGGGTTAGATTGGGGGTGAGGAGGAAGATGAGATATGGAACACTCAAGGAGGACTCCAGGGTTTGAGGTTGAGTACACAGGTGCCTAAACGAACATAGGTGGTGAGATTCAGGGTGAGGCAGGTTTATGGGGAAAGGAAAGTTGTATTTCAGGCATTGGCACTGGAATGCTTATCAAGTGCCCAGATGCCTAGGCAGAGTGTGCACACAGGTTCAGATTTAGTTGTATCTTTTAAGTCTTGGTATTCATGAGATCATAGAAAGGGTGAAGGTGGAGGCACCAGCCTGAGTGAGGAAGTAGTGAAGGGCTCTATAACCAGCCTACCAAGGATGAGAGACACATTTGGTATTTCACTTTGGCCATTAGACCATTGAAATAATGGACCCTCCAAAATGGAACTCCCCCCCCCCCAGAATTGAATTCTGAAACAACTGAAAGCCAAAAGCCCGGACCAGCCCGAAGGGAAGCTTTTCTCTAGAGAGAAGAATTTGCAATTTGTCAGACCATCATTAGCTTCAACTTGGATGGGCGATGGACACCTTCAACCACTCATTTCTGTATGAACCCAAGTTCCTAACTTAGGGGGCATCATAATAAAGTAAACTTTTATTAAGATGTATGGTAAGTTAAGTTTCAGGCCTCAAATTTGGTTCATAATTTCTGGCTATGCTGGGGCTGCTGTGTCTTGATCACCACCTCAGTTTAGAGCACACCCTTCAACTTCCCTTTTTGGTACCCAAATCTCACTTCTATGTGAGCTCCCCTCTCCCACAGAGCCACAACTGACAGAGCTTATAGGGCTCTGCATCCTGCCTCCTTCTAAAACTTCCCAATGCAAGCTTTCAGATTTCCACCCTTGGTCTGCAGTACCCTAAGTTTCTGTATGCTTCTAATGTTTCTCTTTAGCTCATTAAGTTATGTAGACCACTAATCCTGCCACCATTCCTACTAACTACCTATTTTATGACCCCATTCTTTACCAGTCTCCTTCTGTTCTTTCCAGCCAAATTCATCTAACCACACAGCCATGTTCAGCGGGATGTCTTATCACTGTGATTTCATAGATGAACCAGCAGCCCATGCACCTGCCCCATAGCTTACCCTCCCCTAGATCCTATGGATTCCTTTCCAGTGACTTCTGTATTCAGGTGAGGCCCTGAGATGAGATGGGGCAAGGCTAAAGTGCCCACAAAAGGTTGAATGTCATACTTGTTGTGGGTCAACACACATGAGGAGCACATGAAGGGCACATGGGGTGGGGAGACACGTGGGCAGCTGACCTCACAGGATGACAATGTATGGGAACAGAGAACTGGAGGGAGGGTGAGGGGAAGATCTGGGAGCCATTAAGGGAGAAGCTCAGCATTCTGGAGAAAACTCTGGCTTCCCTTGGAACCACTTAAGCACAGGAAGGGTCAGGTTAGCCTCCTACACCAACTTCCCTTGGGAGTGGGTCCTGCCTCCCAGGAGCCAAGAGGCAGCTTGGCATAAGTGAGACACCATGTGACAGGCCTCTCCACTTTGTCTCAGCCTGCCTCTTCTCCAAGAAAGCTTAACACTAGGGCCTGCTGAGACCAAGAGGTCAAGATTCATGGGAGGAGCGAAGGTCACCATTCTTTGGGGTCTCCCGGATGCTGATCATGTTACTCTACATTAAGCAAGCAGTCTCTCCTTCTCACTCTCAGAGAACAACCCCAAAGGGGCACCATTTGGCTACCTCCAAGAATTCCTAATCCTTGACTCAGGTTGTCTCCAGAGGCCACAGCTGCCCTTTGATAATGACACATGGGGAGTTGCCTTAGGAAGGGGCAGAAAAGGTCCTTACACCAAAGGACTCACTAACAGGGGATTATGCTTCACAAGGAAGGGCTTCCCAGGTCCATTGAGATTCACTAGCTTCCCAGTTTGTAGAAGAGCCCTAGCTTCAAGCATCTAAAGTCTCTAGCACTTTTTCATTCTCATCAGGTGAGTCATCTATGAACATCAAACATCAAAAGCATCTTTATTCTTGATCATCTACTTATGCCAGAAGTGTATAGTGACTAAATTAGGTCCTTCATTCACTCATTCATTCAGCAAGTGGCCAAACATGTCCCCAAGGCCAGGTGCTGTTCCAGGCCTTACCCATTCAGAAGTTAACAAGAGATTGACCTGTCTTTTCATTCCAATATAGGACTATATTCCATTTTCTGGATGAGAAGCTGGAGGCCCAGAGAACACTGTGGGTGGCAGAAAAACTGGTTCTTTAATCCTTGTCCCTTACCAACTGTTGAAGGCCATAAACCATGCAGTACCTCTGAGGCTTTCTACAATTTTTTCCAGACCCTGGAAACATCCTCTCTCCAAGTAGCTTGATTCTCTGGCTTTTGTTTTAATTTTTAAAACTTCTTTTCTCAGTTTGAGTAAGGTAAACTCAGTGAGCAAAACTCCATAGACATAACGTGTACAATGTGGTGGATGTTCTGCTATGTGCGCATATTTTAGAAAGATAACCACCTTCAAGCTAACTAAGAGGTACACTACCTCACACAAATCTTGGAAATATTTATGATCTCATGGACAGCTCTGAATGAAAAGTAAAAAGAGAGCTGAAAAACCAGCATTCATGTCTTTCCAGTTCCTGACCACAGATGGAACGCAACCAGTTGTCTCATGCTCTCCTACTTGATGCTTTCCCTACCATGATATAGAGTACCCTCAAACCATAAGCCCAAAGAAACTCTCCTTCCTTACATTACTTTTGCTAGGTGTGTGGTCATAGCAATGAAACAAACAAACAAATGAAAAGAAAAAAACAAAACAAAACTAATACACCCAACAGATGTCAAGTCTTTTGCTCACTGCACATTAGGTACAGGTCAGGTGACTGTACTCATTCTACATTACTGGAAGGCTCTTTTTCTCTTTCTGGCCTTTCTATGGGAATCTCCTCTGAGAATCCCTGCCAGCTCCACTTCTCCCTGAACAGGGAGAGTTGCAGTTCACCCAGATCTTCCAACATTTTCAGATTCACAGCCATTGATAGAGAGGCTTGAACCCTTCTTTGACAATCATATTCTCCAGAATGTGGGTCCTGTGCAGAGGGCTGTGTGTTCTTGAATTTGAACTGTCAATGTGTAGACAGGTTGGTGCTCATGCTCAAGGCGTTTTGGCTCGGCTACCCTTAGCCTAAGAACTCTCTGATGCTTAGATGGCAGAATGGATAAAAACAGTTCCTGAAGGAAAGTTGTGATTCATGTTGAACTCAGTATAAATGTGGTTCCCAGAAGTGTATTGGCAATCAAAGAGCTGGCAACTGAAGGCAAGAGGGCCAACATGTAGACACTTTGGGAAGGGGTCACCACCCCATGACCAAGGGCTACATCTCCTTCCCTTCCCATATTTTGCTAGTCCTCAATTCCTCATCTATAAAATCTCAAAGTCACTGAATCACTCCTTCTGAGAACACAGTCCTCCACCCCTTGAAAGTTTGGCTCAGGAACAAAATAAGCAAGGTATTTGGAGGTTCATTCCTTTGGATTCCTATAGTCCCTCACTTTGATCTGTCACAAATTCCAGCATATAAACAAATGTATACATTCAAACCATCTTTGCATCTTCCTCACTGGCTGAAAGGGAACTTGATTTTCTTCATGTATCCTGGGCCAAGGCCTTGTCCTGTGACAGCAGACTAAGAGAACACTTTCCTTGGCTTCCCAGAAGGAGGTGGCTTTGAGTCAAAGCCAGAGAAGCCTCCAGAAATTCTCAATGTTATGGTCCTTTTTATTTCCATGGACCCCACAGCTGGCCCAGTAAGGGAAGTGGAAACTCTATTGAGTAATCAGGAACTGCTAACCTTTCAGCAAGAATACTGCAGAGATTCAGCCTGACTTCATTTTCATCTTTCTCAAACTCTTTCTGGGAGAGAAGACTGTAGAGCACAGCAAAGGTTGGGAGTCGGTCTACAGAAGTTAGAGAGAGTGGGGAGGGTAGAGGAATAGGACTAACTTGTAACATGTGCAGAAAGACACTGAGTTCCTGTACTTTTAGAAGTGGTACTTGATAAGTATAAAAGCCTAATGATGTAGGATGTTTGCAATCCTGATTTCACTATGGCTAAATCTAAGGTGTCCCCCATTCATACCACTCTTATCATTCCAAGACCTAAGGCACCAATTGTCCCAGAAGGAATCTTAGGATGCCTCAAACAATGAGTCAGAGCTATAGTCTGTGTCATTGTAAGACCCCCTAGTTCTCATTTGAGGGGATCCCTTTATAATGCAGAAACAAAGGCCAGGAAGGTTTGGTTTGCTTTCAACATCAATATATGGCAGAACCAAGATTTGAACTCAGGTCTTTAGACATCAGCTTCAATGTTTCCACTCTTCTGACTTCAACAGGGCAACAAGAAAAAGCTTATCTACATTTTGTTATGTTGCCTCTTCACCTACCATGGTAACCTCACCCTCACCCCACACGCAAGGTCCTTTTCTTATTACTAATATCTAGTGGGCTAGATGTTCTACATGGAGTAGAACAGAACTTGGTTAGTGTTCCTGGAATTCCCTCTTCAGTACCTAGAGGAAATTTCTACCAATATCTTATGATGCTTCTTGAACTGTGTGAAATTCACTACACTGAAAGTAAAATCCACAGTTACCTACAGTATGCACAATTTTAAATTAAAAATGGCATTGTGATAGAAATCAAATATGAAAAACATTATTAAAGTAAACAAAATAACAATAAAATGACATGTATTTCCATTTCTAAATGCTTTATCATAATTCCATTGGAAGCTATGATGAAATGGACTGATGCTTGTACTTATGGATAAAATAAACATGCACCTACAGGGACAAATGTGGACTGAATGAGATGTTTAATTAGTAGCTCACATGCAGGAAGTAGCGTCACCATTAGTGACATAATTTTTAACCTATCAACACTTTTGGTAATTATTTTAAAACAAATACATATATCCCAGGGCTGGTCTCTGTGGTCCCAAGGTTATTTTTCCTATCTTCAGAGTGAAGGGCTTGTACTCAGGGAGTGGATGAGTGCTTTGTCATGCCCTTTGCCTGAAAGGGAAGAGTCAAGGAAAAGCTGGCGCATGGGAGAGAAACAAGAGGTAACCCATGTGACACTCAAGTCCAAATAGGAGTGGGAGAGCCCCAGAGGAAACAAAGCAAAAGCAAATCCACAAGTCCTCAGGCCCATGAGCGGGTCACCTTTTGTTCTACTTGAGAGAAAGGAGGAGGAGAAAGTAGAGAGGAAAAGGAGGAAGAGGAGAGGAGATTGAGATTGATTTATCTGGAGACTCTGGATGTGAACAGCTTGTTCCTTAGCCCTCTCTAAGGGCTTCTTCGGTGTGGGTGCCTGTGGAATGAAGGACAGTCCCAGAAAGGCTGTTGGCTCCTTGGTGATGACAGCTGCTTGGTGTCAGAAGAGGAGGCAACATAATTCCTTTTGAGGAAGATTCCCTTCATCCACTTATTTATTTACTTTTGCTGAGTGATTCAGTGATTCAACCTCAAAACCAGTCTCCAGAGGAAGTCAGGAAGAGCCCAGCCTTCAAACACCAGTGTCTCTGTGAGGTTTTGTTCTGTGGAACTTTCCTTAAAAATAACCACATCAGGAGAATGTCAGGGTGGAGGAACCATCAACCATCCTGAGGGGCTTATGCAGGACTCAGAGGCCTGAAGCAGATCTCTCAGGAGCCTGGCCCCAGTGTGTTTTCTCCACAAAGACAGTACAGATCGGGATCTGAACATCAGATTCGAAATCTCAGATACCAAAGGGTGTCATATCCCCAAAGAAAGAATAGACGGGGAGTTTAAACAGTGAAGGGGAATGTGTCTGGAGTGAATAGTATTATCATTACCCCCAAAGGTCTGAGAACTAGAACCTTCTTTGCCTTGTCCATGGTCTGTTTCCTCAGGTTGTAATATATTCCAATTATCAACACAATGGTGTTAGCTCCTTTATTTCTGTGTGAACGGCAATCACCCAGAATTGGATCTCTTCGCTATAATGCATCTAACTTGGCAATGGGCCAACAAGACAAACGACTGTAATGAATGCAATGCCACACTGCAAACTACTTTGACAGACCTGGGTTCTAGTTCTGATTTGATGTGTTAATCTTTATCACCCTTGAGTGGGTCACTTTTCTAAGAACATGAAGATCTCCAGTAAGGAAAGCTTGGTGGCTCTAACCATGAAGTGAGAGAAGAGCAAAGGAAAGATGGGTAAGACAAAGTGGGGTGCAGCCTTACTACAATGTCACAAGAGGTCCTCCACCTCTTGGCTGGATGATCTGGGCTAAGGTGACTCTGAGCCTCAGTATGCTCATACAATAGAAGGAGAAAATGCTAGTCATCTTTAGGGGCTGCTGAGAAAAAGAGTAGTACTTGGTAAACTTCACCCACACCAAAGGCCTGAGTCATTGTGGACACTTAGGAGCAATGGCACTAACCTCCTAGTTACTACTACATTGTTGTGTCTACAGTAGCAGCAGTAGCATCAACACGGTTTTTAGTACTTTGAATGTGTGTACTATACAAAAAACAACCTTAATTATAAAAGGCAAAAATGTATTTAGTAAATCAATAAAGTAATTAGTATTTTTGTATTTGTATATATCACAAAAACTCATTTAGTCTTCCCAATTGCTCTATACTGTTTATGGCTGAGATGACTACTCTTTTTTTTTTTTGTTTACCTGACAAACCTGAGAAAAGGACACCTCAGCTGGAGCACTGCCTCCAGCACATTGGCTTGTTGACAGGCCTGTGGGGCATTTTCTTGATAGCTAATTGATGTAGGAGGGCCCAGCCCACAAGGATGGTATCATCTCTAGGCACAGGAGCCTGGGCTGTATTTTTTTAAAGGTAGTTGAATGTGAGCCTGGGAGCCAGTAAACATTGTTTCTTCCTTTGTTTCTTTTCTAGGTTCCTACCACAAGTTTCTGCTTTAACTTCCTTCAATGAATGTACTGTAACTTGTAAATTGAAATTAACCCATTCTTCCCCTAAGTTGTTTTTGTTATGATGTCTTTCACAGTAACAGAGAACAAAGTAGGACATTCCCATTTACTGATGTGGAAACTGAGGCAGCACCAGGGCTCAAATCCAGATACTCTGTTTGGATGGTTTGGCTATGTAGCATTGTGTTGGGGACTCAGAGCACTTGAGAGTCTATTGGGAGTGATCGGAAGTCTAATGGATCCACAGGAAGTCTATGAAAAGTTCTAGAGTCCTTATTTTCTTGGGTAAAGAAAGCCCAGGATCTGAGAATGAAGACCAAGTTGACATAGATGATCAAGAAATGGAGAAAAATAGCAGTGTATAAATTAGCATCTCTAAACGCAGGGCAAACATTTGAGAGAAGGGAGCAATCACTACTAGTATCCAGGGAGGGTTTCTGATGCCTCTAAAACTGGGGGAAGAAGCCCCAGTTACTAACAGGCTTTCTTGAACAACTAGCAGAGTGGGGGATGGAGACAAGAAAGGGAATTCTGCTTCTCTGTAGCAGTTCCTCAGACTGGAACCAGGCAGGTGTTGTTATGCCCTCTCACTTCTTCCTTTGAAAAGCAACAAAGGACCCTCTTTTGTGGAAACCACCTTGGGTGCTATGAGAGGGCAACCAAATGTTTCAGGTGCTTTCAGGTCATACAAAATGGGTGGTAAACATGGCAAAAGGTAGCCTAGTGGCCTGAAGGAAATCTAACTGGAAGTTGGGGGGCCGAGCTTGCATCCTGGCTTAGGGTCTGAATTAATACCATCTTCCAGGAATACCCCAAAATGGGGACAGTCACCATCATCTCTGAGTCCTGGTGTTGCTAACATTGAATTGCCTTCTATGTCTTCATCTGTAAAACTCAATGAGAGATCTGTGAGAATCTGAACGGAGATGCTTGGGTACTGTACAAGCAATCTTTCTGCATGCCTTATTCTTACTTTTTCATCTCTTCTTTTTCATAGTCTCTCTCTCTCTTTAATATTCCAGGACGGTTTTGAGCTCAAGTCTGATGCTGTAAACATCATGCCCTTACTTGGGAAGCAGGAAGTTGGTCCCCGCCCCTACTCTCTTTTGTTCTTCAGGGTCCCCTCTTCCCTGCTGCTATTTAGTTTCCTGCTTCCTGAGTGGTGCAGGGACCTAGTCATTTGTTGTCCTGAATCACTTATTTTATTCTCTGCTTAAGTGTCACAAGTTAGAGTCTGTGTGTGTGTGTGTGTGTGTGTGTGTGAGTGTGTGGGGGTTGTTTGAGCCAGAGGGCAGAAATAAACACACGGAGCCAAGGGGAAAGGCAGGGATAAGGGTCACTCAGAACAAGCCAGTCTCAAGAAATTAAAATTAGCTCTGGGAACTGGAATGTTGGGGTCTCCAAGGAACAGCTGCTGTGAAAAGAAAGCACAAGATGAGGAAAGGAAATTCCCTCTGCCCTACACCCACTGCAAGCCTCACTGGTCCACCACATCTGCCCTGGGGTCTCCCCCAGCTTTTGTTCCCCACCCCTACCAGGATATCTCTGGCCAAGTCTGCGAGGCTGAGCAGTGAGAATTTCCTTTGCATGCTGTCATTTTCCTCTCTGGTAACCGCAGAACAATGTGGCCTAGAATTCCTGATAGGACAAAGTTTAATTAGAAACAGGAAAGCAGAGGACAAGTTTGGGTCTGGGATGGTGATGATAATGAGAAAATGACAGGACAGGCCCATCCAGGCGAGAGGGTGACAGAGGAGGATGGTCACATGGCTAGAATGTGTATGCACACGGGCTGGAAGCTCCCCTGGGAGAGTTGGACACGTGAGGGAGAACTCGGGCCTGGCTCTCAAGGGGAAGCTGCCTGGGGTAAGCAGGAAGAGAGAGCATGTTGGGGGCTAGGTAGCTCTTCACGGATTCAGAGTGGGCAGTAGGTGAGCTGGTGTTTTCACAGAACTCTGCCATCAGACTGACAGCAGAGCATGTGGATAACAGAGGAGCCAAACTGAGACAGGGAACCCACAGAGAGCAGTCCCTTACATGTCAGGCTTGAGACTCTGGTCCTAGTAACTAAGAGGCTCCAAGGACCAGGATTCTTCTTTCTGCTTCCCACTGAGATAGAAGAGCTCAGTGTTTAAGGGGTTTGGGTAAAAAAATGAGGTTGGTTATACCTCTAAGATATGGAAACAGGGAGCAATATTCATATCCAAAGTTCTGCCAACCCTCTGGGTGGGATATGGAAACTTTGGAAAAACACTTAGGGGAGGGATTAGGTGGAAGAGGCCATATTTCCAGGACTGTGTGTACTTTTTGTGCCCCTAGTACTAGTCCCATAACTTTTCTCACTCTGCTCCTCATTGTCACCTAGGATAGAAGCTTTCAGAAAAAGAAACATGGAAAAGTTTTATGTTGTTTTCCTTATTGCTATCACAAAATAACCAAGAAATGCAACTTCAAAAAGAAAATATTTATTTTATCTCACTATTTCAGAGGTTTCAGTTCATCATGGTAGACAGCATGACAGAACACAGCATCTCACATCATGGTGGCCAGGAAATAAAAAAGTGTCTGCATCAATAGGAATACTCCTTGTTGCTTCATTGCTATATCCAAACCCCAGCTGGGGTTTGGATGGGATGGTACTGACTATGTTCAGTGTGGGTCTTCTTTTCTTGGATAACCCTCTCTGGAAAGGCCCTCATAGATCAAGCTAGAGGTAGACTTCACCAATCTCCTAGATGACTCTCAATGGATCCATTGGTAACATGATAATCATCTTAGTTTTGTTTACCAAGAAGTCCCCAACACTCAGTCTAGTGCCTGGTACATGGTAGGCACTCCACAATGGTCTGTTGAGTAAGTGTGATGCTTCCAGCACTTCTGTGATGAGGAAACTAGTGCCTGGAGAAGTGGCCTCAGATTCCTAATGTAAAGGAAATCAAAATTGAGATCTCTGTTCTCTGCTCAGAAATTTACACCCATTACTGTCAGACCTATCTGCAGGCAAGGCTATCTCATAAAGTTTCCAAATGTGCTGAATTCCTGTGCTGATGCCTTTCTGAGATAGTCTGAGATGCAGGCCATAGATTTAGTTGATTCTTTAGATGAAAAATAAAGACACACACACAGGCAAGGAGAGAGAGAGAGAGAGAGAGAGAGAGAGAGAGAGAGAGAGACCTAATCATTGCTTTATATTTCTCTTTCACAGTCTTACTCTAGTTGTGTGGCAATGGATTACAGAAGATTGATCTCAAGCAACTGTGTATTTTCTTGATATATCTTATATTGCAGAATTAAACAGATTAATTCTAAAACACATGTATTATATATGGATACAGTGGCACATGCACAATTCCAGCAATTCAAGAAGAAATTGCAGGATTGCCCCATTGTAGTCCAAGCCAGTCTAAACAGCAAGTTCTTGAAGCAAGCCAGGGCTACAGAGCAAGACCTTGTCTAAAAACAGCCATAAGCTACTAAAGCAAGCAACCAAAGAGACAAGCAAAAATAAAACATGCATATTATGAACTCAATTCCAATAGATACTTGGATATGTCAGGCCACTTTCTTTGCTTCTCCCTTATTATCCTACTTCATTCAGTACTTTTGACCATTCTTATAGCTCTCCTTTCCTGCCATATCAAAACTAGTTAAAAGCATTTTTCATATATATGTATAGTCTCTTTATACACACACACACATATATATGTGTGTGCATATATATTATACACATAAATACATATATGTGTTTACATACAAATGTATATATATACACATATATATGTGTATCTATATATACACACAAGTGCCATATGACCATGTCATATGACTATCCTATGGCCATTCTATAAACATCCATCTGTTTCATCATATGTTGTCCATCACCTGCAAAAGCCATCTAAATATACCACACCTAAGCTAGAGAAAAATGTGGCTAGAGAAAAATGCAGGACTCAGGACTATGCCAATCATAGTGTACTTGCTTCTGTTCTTCCTCCCCTGAATCTTCTAGGCATGACTTAATCAGAGAAGTCAGAAGAGAATATCCAAAGCTCCTGCCTCCATATCCATCCACTGTGCAGTATCTAGACCTTAGAGACTCCTCATTTGTTGGCTGAGCCTATGTTCCTACTATGAAGATGCCTAACTTCTGTACCCCCTTTCACTGATTCTAGGATACCAATCCATTGGTACCTTAAATTTTCTACTTTTACTGTATCCACTTTCTTCTACCATAACCACCAGCATTCAAACTCATCACATCTGAAAACAAAAAGCTTTTCATGTCTCATCAAGCCTCATCTATTTTTTAATCATATTTTATAGAAGAAAGTGTGCCTATCTGGGTATCTGGACTGTGCTTTCTCTCTTTCACTTATTTTACCACCTCTCCATTTGTTATCACCATCAATGTCTCCATGTTGTGAATTCAAATTACCAACTTTAACTCTTATTTAACAAAGCCAATGCATTTGAAATTCCACATTGAACCTCTGTCTCTTTCCCCTCACCAACCATTGCATCTCAGCTACCACTGAAAACCTTTACATGCAACCTTTAAACACTGGAGCACCAGGCTCTTCCCCACATTTCTCCTGTAGTGTTCTCATTGAGTCTTGTGACTTCAGACATTAGTTATATGTGGATGATTCCTAAATAAGTACAGATTCAACTGTTCCTCGATGTTTAGGATGCCCAGAAATGTTAGTCCCAGTCATTCCACCTGTTCCACCTGAAGACTTTCCTTCTACAGTTTATTGTCCCCAAAGCCTGGAGTCACTTTAGATTTTTTTATTTTTTCCCCATAAGCAAATAGTTTCAACCACACCTTTAACATAAAATAGCTGATCATACTCATCATATTTATTGCCAGAGCACCAATGTTTGTATGCTAAATTACTGTAATGACTTCTATCTTCTACTTGTGTTCTACTCTTTTCTTACTGCAGACCATGATGCTTTCAGATAGAGCCAATTGCTAACCTTCTGCTCAGTCTTTCTAATGACTTCTTATCTCATAAGCCAAATTCCTTGCCGTGTACCCTTCACATGATACTTGTCAGAAACATCTTTAATACCATCTCTTATCTTCACCCCTCTGGCTCCACTTACTGTTCTTTGAACAAAGCAATGATGTCCCCATGCCTTTCTGCTTGATACATACCTTATAATGATGCTGTGAGTGTTGGGTTAGTTCATTTGTAAAAAGCATGTGAAATATAGCATGGCAAAGGAAAAGTAACAATTCAGTATTGGCTAGCATTATTATTCTTATTGGGACTCAATCTGGTTCCCTGAAGATGTCTACCAAGTAGATATTAGCATTTTGAAAATCTGGGTGCTAGAGAGAAAACATTCATTCACTGAGTGAGAGGGGAAGTCATCAGAAGTAGCCCTCAAACTTCAGACCACTCTATTGTGCCATCCACATGACTGGTCACCCAGTGGAACCCTCTCCAGCTGGTGGAAACTACACTGGGTGGGAATGATCTGGATAGCCACTTCTGCCACTTGCTAGCTCTCTGACACTAGGGCAGTAATCTCACCTTTCTAAGCTTCAGTTCCTTCTTTAAAATGAAGACGATATCTGCCTGCCTCTATTTACAGGACATGGTGGGTAGGTGAGTGTTACAAGACACTGATGTCTAACAATGCCTGTGGCAGCCTTTTTGGAGTTAATGGCAAATTTGGAGCTAATGGCATCTGAGCAGTGGAATTTGGCCTCTTGGCTATTTTCCAAAGTCCAGTCTCTCATCAACTGACCTTGGTGGTCCTACAGCAGACTGCTCTGACCCTGAGAAACTCTATGCAACCATAGTAACCAGACAGCAGGCTCTGTGTAACCTTGAGTGAGCCCTCATATGTTTTGACCAAGTAAAGCCCCTACATGAGAAACTGCTTGTACTTTTCTGCCTACTTAAGTGTTAAGCTGACGTCCATTAAATCGACACTTTGATCAGCATGTAGACTTGGTGTCCTTCTCTGTGTTGCCCTGTCTCTCTCTCCCCAGCCCTCTCTCAGGTGGTATTCAGGTGTCACTGCTAGCCAGTGACAAATGCCTATGCCCATCATCCATGCACAGGACCAGTCACTTCACATGCCCATGAAAACACGAAGTACCTTTTATTCATTTTTGAGCTTGAGGACCAAGTAAAAAGATGTTCTCTCTATATGGAGATGGCTCTGATCTTGTGTTATTTCCATTCATTCTTACAGTGAATGGTCATTCACCACATGCTAGCTTTACCAGTTAAAAAAGAAATCTGGAAACAGGAGCACTGGTGTATATCAAATAGCGATAGAGAATGAGCCCTGCAGCTTTCAGAAGGGCTGGAATATTTCCTTTTAAAGCAGGGGTGAGTAAAGCCTTCCCTCTGAAAAGCCATGGCTATACTGAGAAACAGCCCATTAAAGAGACCCATTCCCTAATCAACAACACCTAGATATTTGCTAATGTTAAGAAAAACCTTCTGCAGATGTGATTAAGTTCAGGATTTTGAGGCAAGATTGTGGCTGAGCCCTGCAAATTCAATCATATTTATCACAACAAGAAGAGGAAAAAAGATTTTACATATAAGGGGATATATATTTTATATATATGGTGACCATGAGGAAAAAGACTGGAGAGACAAATTTACAAGTCCGGAAATTCAAAGCCTGTTTGGCAAACAGAAACCAGCAAAGGCAAGAATAAGATTGTCCGCTGAGGCCACCCAAAACAGGGTGGCTCTATTAGTAGATTACTAGTAGAATTACTAGTGGATTTCAGCCTCATGAATAAGACCCTGGACTTTGGTCAATTATAAATGTGAACTAAAAATCTCATATTAGTAGTTGTTACAGTAGAGACTAGAAACTAATACAAGACAGAGAGCAAATATCTGGGTCAAATTAACACTACTCTACTTTTAGGGTGTAGAAGCATCCAGGAAATAAACAAATGAACAGGTGTTTCTATTTGCGAGTACAACACAGGATACGTGTTTTATATAAAAGGTGGTATTGGCTTAGCTTCAGCAAACTGAGATGGGAACATCCAACATTTCAAAGGAAGCTGCAGTTCTGCATTTTTATAAGAACACATCTCATTTTAATTGTTGGTAGCTATTTTAAATTCTTCTCAGTGCCATGCAGGCTGAATAGAACACATCTGCTTGGCCACATCCCGCCCATGAGGCTCCAATTTGCACCCTGTGGTCTATTGTATGCTTGCCTCTGGGCTGAGCATTGAAGATGATGTGTCTGTCCTCTAGAAGCTCATGGTGAGGGCAGGAAGCAGACAAAATGACTGGATCTTTGGTAGAACTAGTAAACAATTGTGGCAGGGGTCGGGGATGGGGGATGAGAGATTGTTTCTCCCTGGATCATAAGAGAAAAGGACAGTGAGGAAGGCTTCTAGGAAGAGCTGATGCCCACAGTGAGTCTTGCATGATAAGGTGGGAATCAGAAGTGGGCATAGCTTGAAAGGGAGCATGTGGTATGGGGACCAGCTAGAGCAAGGGCCAGGAGGCCTAAAGTAAGGGGTGTGACACATGAAACAAAGGCAAGTTTAAGACATAGCTGGAGAGAAGAGGTGAAGGACAAGACATGCATGACTGGATTCTGAGTTTATCTTGAGGATAAGGGAAGCTATGGTAGGAGCTGAAATGTGGCCCCTAAGGATATATTCAAGCCCTAGCCTGCCTCATTTGTAAATGTGACTCTGGAAACAGGTTCTCTGCAAATGCTGTAAAGTTAAATTGAGGGCATTGGATTAGGATGGACCTGAATTCAGTCATAGGCATCCTCAAAAGAAGACAGACTTTGCACATAGAACTGAGAATGACATGTGACCAGGAAGGCAGAGGTTAGACTCAGGAATCAACATCTCCCAATCAAAGAGTATGTAGCACTGCCAGAAACTGGAAGAGGTCACCAAAAATCATTCCTTGATTATCACAGAGAGACACCCTTTGCATCTTTGACTTTGAACCTCTGACCTCCAGAAGTATTCTACTGGCTTATAGTCACCTAGTTTGCAGTATTTCATTATGGCAGCCCAGGGGAAAAAAAAAAAAGAGTACATCTAGTATTTCAATAAACCTTTAAAATAACTGATGCAGAACAAAGGAAATGGCTTGGGGAAGTACTGTCCTTATAAGCTGGAGGACCTGAGTTAGATGCCCAGAACCCACATTAAAAACCAAATAAAGACTGGTGTGATATCAGATGCTTGTACTCCCAACACTGTGGAGGCAGAGACAGGTGGCTAACTGGGGCTTGCTGGTTTCCAGTCTAGCCTCAGGTATGGGTTCCAGGAAAATGTGAGATCCTGTCTAACTAAAAAGATGCAACATCTGAGATTATCCTCTGACCTCTTTAGGCAACTATGTGCACATGGGTACATGTACACACACACACACACACACACACACACACACACACTGATGCCACTTACTATGTGGTCAAATATTCATTCTGTATTCACAATGGCCTGAGAAGCAGACAGTTGTTTGACAGACTAGGACACTGCAACCAGAGAAGTGATGGATCCTGCCTAATTCCACACAGCTGATAGTGCCTGATAGAGCTAAGCTGTGACTAAAGGTGGTGGTTCCCAGCCCCTGCCCTGGGCCACCTTAGCGCCAAAGTGGACACTCTCATGTGTCACACAGTCTAGAGTCACTGGTTACCCCCTCCCTCTGCACTACTCTAAACAGCCTCCCCCGGGGACCCTCGAGGATTAGACAGAAAGAAAACATGAAAAACATTTAGTAAACTGCAGAAAACATTCAAGGAGGAGACACAAGAATTCAAAGTGGGGCTAGAGAGATGGCTCAGTGACTCAGAATGCTTAATACCTAGCCAGAGAATCAGAGTTCAGTTCCTACTGCTCACAGTGGGTAGCTCATAATGACCTCCAGTAGGATCTGCTGCCTCTGGCCTCTGAATGTTCATATCCACACTCAGGAGCACACACGCTTAAAAATAATAAAAACAAGTCTTAAAAAAAATAAAAATAGAGGTCAAGCCTTCCAGGACATAGATAATCTACTCTAACTATTGTTCTGAGGTAGGTGGAGGCACCTCTCAGCCCCATCCCCTAGTATACACAGGAAAGCTCCTATTCTCTTACAAGGCTGCTACCCAGGACCTCAGGTGCTGACCATGGCATAGTCCCTAATTTCTTTTTTTTTTTAATTTTTTTGAACTTTTATTAATTATACTTTATTCACTTTGTATCCCCCCATAAACCCCTCCTAATCACACCTTCCCTCCCCCTTCTTCACGCATGCCCCTCCCCAAGTCCACTGATAGGGGAGGTCCTCCTTTCCTTCTTTCTGATCTTAGTCTATCAGAGCTCATCAGGAGTGGCTGCACTGTCATCTTCTGTGGCCTGGTAAGGCTGCTCCCCCCTCAGGGGGAGGTGATCAAAGAGCAGGCCAATCAGTTTATGTCAGAGGCAGTCCCTCTTCCCATTACTATGTAACCCACTTGGACACTGAACTGCTATGGGCTACATCTGTGAAAGGGTTCTAGGTTATCTCCATGACACTCATGAGCTCAGTTCTTCAAGCTTGAATCCATTCTCCTGGAAGCCCCTCCCAGCTTTCTTTACTGCAGGTTTTGAGCTCAGAACCAATCCCATCTAAACTACAGAATGTGTTCAGCTACAATGACTGATTCACATTACTGAGGAGACAGGCAGGATATTAGTTTTGTTTGTTTGTTTTTCTGTTGCTATGAGTAAAAGCATGACAAAAAGTAAGTTAAGGAAGAGGGAGTCGGTTTTACCTTATGATTCCAGAGAGAGTCCATTGTGGTGTGAAAGACAGGGTATACAGCAGGAGAAGAAAGCTACCTCATCACATTTTCCATCCACAAACAGGAAGAAGAGATGTGGGACAACGCAATAAACCCTCAAACCTTTCATGCTTTCTGCAGCAAGATTCCAACTATTAAGGTCCACCTAGTGCCACCAACTGGGGACTGTGTATTTAAATACATGAGTTTTGGGGGGTATTTTTCACTCAAAGCAGTAACAGTCAGAAACACCTGTCTAAGATCAGACAGCCAGAGTATCCTGTCCACTATGTTTTCTGTGTCTGCCTATGGTACATTTAGTCCAAGCAGCTGTCTTCTGAGGAAGAATCTGAAGAGGAGCTGACATTGAGACATGTTATACATCATTTTTTTCTTTATTAATTATACTTTATTCACTTTGTATCTCCCCTGTGGTTCCCTCCCTCCTTCTGTCCCAATATCTCCCTTCCTCCCCCCTCTGCATGCATGCCCCTCCCCAGGATATTCATTCTTTTTTCTTTTTCTTTTTTTTTTTATATTAATCACAGGTTATTTACTTTGTATCCCAGCCATAGCCCCTCCCTCATTTTTCAGGGATTATTTCTATAGTTCGTTATATGTCATTTTTATGGTCTGGCACCAACCAAACCTTTCTCTCTTTTAGGTATTTTTACATAGGAACTTGTTGAGGGAGAGAAGTCCTTATTTGGTGCAAGCTTATCCCTAATATCTTGTGAAGGACCCAACCTCAGTGGGTTTGAAAGAATCCAAGATGGTAGCCTATCTTTTTATTTATTTATTAGTTTGTTGTTTGTTTTTTGAGACAGACTTTCTCTGTGTAGTCTTGGCTGTCCTGGAACTCGCTCTGTAGATTGGGCTGGCCTCGAATTCAGAGATCTGTCTTCTTCTGCCTCCTGCTTTTAAAGGTATGCATCACCACTGCCTGGCTAGCCTATCTCTTTTATAATTAGTGCATGCCATAAGCACTGAATTTCCATGTTCCCAGGTATATTATATTCTTTATATTTAGATGTATTTGGCTATGGATTACCTCATTCTCAAAGGAACCTGTAGGCTAATGGGAATGAACACAAGAATACCAATCATTTCGGCTTCCCTAAGACTCACAGATGAGCCTTCTCATTCATGACTGTTGCCATCTTCTTTCATAGTTAGTGGGGTTTTTTTGTTTGTTTGTTTTTTGTTTTTTTAGTCAATTAATTTTTTTTGCCCTCTCTCACTTAAACAAATGTTTTGGGTTTATCTTAAATAATACTACCCACAAATTCACAGGTTTAACTGAACTATTTTCTATTACACAGTGTACTAAAAAGCTAACTGTTAAAGACAAATAAAAACATATGGGGTGTCACCTCACCTCAGAATGCATCAGAGTAGGTGGCCCCATGGTGGGAGACACAAAGTGATTTCCCTGGAGACCCACTTATGCTAGGATAGATGTATTTGGACTGTCATAACAGGAAACAACCTTTATGTCCTCAGATCCTGACTGGCTGAGACACAGCAGGATCATTGATTTGAAAAGTAGAATCTAGAGGCAGGAAAGAGTTAAGTCTGTGCCTTCCACCGAAGGATCTCAGCAGTTTGCACTCCACAGCTTTCCACCACCTAACTGGGACACTGGTTATTCTCATTTTGACTTTCCAGGCCAAAGGTTATGGTCAAGGGGGTCTGTTATTTAAGGATAAATCCTTCCTATTTTTAAATTTGTATCTTATCTGCATATGGTTATGTATGTGCATGTTCATGTGTGCATGTGTGTGAGTACACATATGTGTGAGCCTGCATGTGAAGGCCAGAGTATAACGTTAGGCGTCATTCTTCAAAGGCTGTTTCCTTTCTTTGTGATAGGGTCTCTCATGGCCTGGAAGTCTTCAAGTAGTCTGTGATAGATGGCCAGTGAGCCTGGGAATGCACCTGACTCTGTATCCTCAGTGCTGAGATCACAAGCACATACCACCATGCTGGGCTTTTCTTTTTCCACATGGATTCTAGGGATTTAACTCAGGGCCTTGTGCTTGCACAGCAAACATTTTACTAACTGAGCTGTCTCCCAGCCTGAGGTTCATATTTCTCAATCTTCTGTTTCCACAAACTCACAAAGTTGAATGATATTTCTTTGGGAGCCTGTTCTGGTATTATACTGGTGGGCTGTAATCTCTAGAGTTTGCATTTAACAACATCCCAATGAGGAAAACACATCAAAAATCAAACAAAGTTACAATGGTCTCTAAGAAAACTTGAACTTGTCTTTATTTTATTAAAATTAAATGATACACATACTTCAGAACTTTCTCTATCAACAGCAAAAGCATTCATGTTTGAAGTTTTGAGGAAATCAGGAATACATACCCAAACATAGTAAAGGCAACATACAGCAAGCCTATAGCCAAAATCAAACTAAATGGAGAGGAACTTACACCTGTCCCACTGAAATCAGAGACAAGGCAAGGCTGCCCACTCTCTCCATATCTCTTCAACATAGTACTTGAAGTCCTAGCTAGAGCAATAATTGATATTTAATGTTCTTCTAATTTGTTCTCTGATAGTTTCCCTTCCCTGGGGACTGTCTGGGATTACTGGGTAGAGAAGCTTAGCATTCTGTGTAGATCTTCAGCAACACACTTCCCTTTCCTGTTCTCTTCTTTCTATTACAGAATGTTGTCCCTTTGCACAATGAATGGTCTCCATACCTTACAGTGACACTTTTCTCTCCTTCCATCATCTCAGAGGGCTGGCTCTTCCTCCTGAAAAATTGTTTCTAAATGAAAAAAATCTGTGGCAAGAGGGAAAGCAGACAGGACTTTAGGCCTTTGCATGTCAACAGAAAGTAGCTGGCTTCCCATTGTCTATGGGTCTAGACCTCGAAGGATTGTCGTGTCTTTGTTTCTCCATTTGCTAGGAAGCTATATGAATCTCCTAATGTGAGCAGGACTGAACATGTCCTTAGCATATCTGGTAATCAAAGAAACACAGAAAGAGGTACCTTGTTTCAGCTCTAACAGAGGCTAGCCTTTACCCTGGAATACTTACTTTTCACTTCCTATTTGGTATTTGGAGCCTCTCAGATGACCACTAAGGTCTGGCTTGTCTTTCACCTCTGCCTTGACAGCAGGTCTAAGCTATCTAGATGCTTCTCCCAGGTGTTCATGATGTGGTGTGGGGCCTGCTGACAGGGAGAGAGACAGCAGCCCTGTGGTGTCCTGGCAGAGAAGTGGGGACAACTGGGCTGAGATGAGAAGGGCATTCTTATAGCCTGGGAAGCCGATTCTAGAACCCTGTGAATGAAATTTCAGAGCTCCCAAGGTTTCTAGAAAATCTGGGAGTCTGAATTTTTCTGAATGTCTGTAAAAAAAAAAATAATTCTGTGCTCAAACCAAATCAAACTCTAGGGCTGTTAGTTTAATTCAAGCAAGCAAGGAAGCAAGCAAGCAAGCAAACAAACAAACAAAACATCTGATTTAAAGAGACAAAAAGAATGCTTTACTGCCTCCACCACAGCAAAGTACTACAACAGCTCTTTGAACCACACAGCTTCCAGGGCTTTCCACATTCTAGTTACTCATTCTGGAGAGTGCGCTCTTGTAACCCACATGATTCTTGCTTTTGGAGTCTCTTTTCCTGAGTGTGGCAGAGATTGTGGCATGAACAGAACATGGCCAGAATGACAAGATATACATATATGAACATGATTGCAATGCCTGTCTCGGGGGGCTTTTGTTCATGCTGGTGTGGAGGAAGGAACTTGTCACACAGTGAAGCTACCTATGGAGAGATTTCTGTGGCAAGGGACCACTGAGGCATGCCAGACTACAAGCAAGGAGAAATTGAATGTCTTAGTTACTTTTCTATTGCTATGATAAAACATCATGAGTAAGGCAATTTAAAAAAGAAAACATTTAATTTGGCTATGGCTTCAGAGATTAGAGCCATGACAGCAAGTAAAGGAACAGCTGAGATCTTACATCTTGATCCACAACCATGAGGCAGAGACAGAGACAGAGAGACAGAGAGTGCACTGGGAATCGAAGGAACCAGTTGAAAGCTCAAAGCCCACTCCCCAGTGACACACTTTCTCCAAGAAATACCAAATACTTCCACCTACTGGGGACCAAGAATTCAAATACATGAGCATATAGGGACCATTCTCATTCAAACTATCACATTGAGGAACTTAAAGTTACCAACAATCACATGAGTAAGGAAACAGATCCTTCCTCATTTGAGTCCCAGAAGAAATGGGAGCCCTGTGGGTACCATCTTGGTTTTAGTCCTGTAGAAGAATCAGGAAAGCCACGCTTAGAATTCTGACTTACAGAAATCAGGGAATAAAATACAATGTTGTAAACCACAAAGTTATTGATACATTGGCACATATCAACAGGGAACTAATCACAATGTGACTTGCCTCTTACCTACCTACTTTTAGAACTCTAAAAGATATTAGTGACTCATGTGAGACCCAAGTCCTTCAGTAGAATAGCAACTCACAGCAGGCCTAATCACACTGCAGGAGGCAAGTCCTCAAAATAATATAGATTATTTTCCTCTTGGCAAAAGACAAGACATGCATGCAGATGTTCTGACTCATACAAACATGAGGCTTGAGCTCCTAATGTACACAAAGCACTGGGCCAGATCTTGTGAGGCAGAACTAAAAACCCACAGCAACTGGGAGTAGTAAGAACTTAGAAGCCTCCTACCTCAGCCTCAGGAGTAGCTGATGATACAGACATGGACCACTAGGCCTGGGTTCATCTATTTTTTAAATCAAATACTATATGGGTTATTACTATAGAATGTGATACACAGGTAGTATTGGAAAAGATAAAGCTTGAGCATCCCTATTATCCTTAGACATCATCACTTATCATTAGACTCTCAGAAAATGAGTGCCTTTGCTGACCTTTCTTCTCTGGACAATACACACGTGTACCTGTCCAGGGAAAGGGGAGACAAATTGCTGCAAATCATGACCCTTTTCACTCCCCCCTTCTTTCCAAGCCAGATGCCAGCACTCTCTACTCTGCCAAGGGACAGGCATCATAGGATCGCCAAGCCCCCCATGAATTGGCTTCAGCTCCAGGCCTCTGAGCTGCTGTAAAAATGCAAAATATTCCAACCATTTTAATTACTGGGAGTTGCATAAGCCAGAAACCAGTTTATTCAAAGCAGAAACAGACCAAAAGAAAAAAAGTTTTTTCATTGTGCCTTCAGGCTCTCCCTGCCACCAGCCTCCAATCACAGGCTCAAAACAAAACAAACAAACAAACAAAACAAAACAAATAAACAAAAATCCTCCTCAGGTATGTGCAGTTTCTTCTAGCATGTGTTGATATGACATCAAATTCTTCTCTGGGCAGACTGAATACTTATAGTGGTATGGTGTAGTCAGAGAATCCTCAGTTTTCTTTTCATTTTTTTTTAAATTCACTTTTCATCCCAATGATAGCCCCCTTCCTCCTCTCCAACTAGTCCCACCCTCCTTTCCTCTTCCCCATATCCCCTCTTTCCTACCCCTCAGAAAAGGGATCCCCTCCTCTACCTATCCAACCTAGCACATCAAAGCAATAACAGACCAAAAAGAATACATATTTTCACTGTGTAAATATTTACCAAGTGGCTCTCCTAGACAAGAAGCCCTGATTTGTGGTGTCAGCCAATTTCTGTGGTATAAACACTCCCATCAAGTTGCACTGTGATATCACTCACTATAGAACTGAAAAGACGCACAACAGTGGAACGTTGTGTAATGTTACTACCAACTGAAGGAAAATAAGTGGGAAGAACCTCAAGAATATGAGCTTGAGAAAGTAAAAAATAATTTTATCTCTTTTAAACTTTTAGGTGGTAGGAAAATGATACTTGCTTAGTAGAAACCATACTCCAGGTTTTATACTTTTCATCATTTTCTGACTCAGATAACTCTGGAAAATATAGCAATGAATTCTACTGAGCCATCAGCCAGTTCTGGCACACCACAGGGACTCTGGGATCCTATTCTTCAGCACTACAGTAAACAAGGAGGAGGCCAAGTGAAAAGAGAAAAAATGTGAGCAATGAAAGACTCTGAAAAAGACCTAGAAGATGGATGGATATGAAGGAAAGGAAAACAATATTAGTGTTTGTAAAAGATCTTCTTTGAGCTTCAGTTTCCTTGATTATAAAATGGGCATATAGCAATGAGGAGATGGCTCAATGCACCAAGTGCTTGCTGTGCAAGCATGAGTACCTGATGTCATAGCTCTAGGAGTAATATATAAAAACTGGATGCGGAACATGCTTGCAGTCTCAGTGCTAGGAAAGTAGAAATTTGCAGATCTCTGTAGCTCACTGGCTGGTCAGCTCACCTGAATCATTCAAGGAGAGACACTGTCTCAAAAAATAAGTCGAAGAGTGATAGAAGAAGACAGTTCTTGTCAACCTTGGACCTCCACACTATGTGCAGCACGCGCGCGCGCGCATGCTCGTGCGTGCGCGCGCGTACACACACACACACACACACACAGGTAACATATCTATTATTTAGGTTGGGAAGACTGAAGAAGACATCAAAGCATAAGCCCCTTGTAGAAGTTTATAACTAATGTTACCTCATGCCTACACATACTTTGTGAATGGCTTCTTGGGCAAATTCATTGTCATCAAGGATATCTGTAGATATCCTTAAACACAAGGCCCAAGGGAAAAGTCCAAAGAAATGTACATGACATGCAAGAACAGATTGTTCTTGTAGAAGCTTCAGTTTTAGATGTCTTGGTTCCATAAAAAAAAATACCTGAAAACAATTCAGAAACCAGTGAATTGCAATATTTCCAGGGCCAAAACTGTCTAGGGAAAGATGAAGGCATGACCAATCTTGAGCAAAGGACAGAGAAGACCAAAGAGACCGCAGTTGGTGCTCTGAGCTCAGCCATCATCACCATCTAGTGAGATGGGTTTTTGGCAGTGGACACTGCTTCCATCAGAAAGTTAAAGGGATGGGAATAAATGCACTTGACACTAAGCCTGAAAAATCTGAGTTTGACACCCAGGACCCATATGTTGGAAGAAGAAAAACAACTCCCACAGGTGGTTCTTTGACCACCACATGTGCACTCTGCTGCACACAGGCACACAGGCATACACATACAATAAATGTAAAATATGTAATTAAAAAGAAAGACAATGTCAAGGTAACAACATGAGTTCCCAGCCTACCTATCAATTATCTTAGAGGAGCAAGGACAGTACCACTATGACTGGCTTGCTGGCTCTTTTGAGTTGGTTGTACATAGATCACCTCTTGGAACCTCTCTGAGAATCCAAGTTCAAGGATCTAGATCCAAGAAACTCTCATGCTGGATTAATGATGGTGATACTGACATACACACTATCTTTCTCTTCAATTCATTTGTTGGTTAGTCTTATCTTTTGGTATTTGTTAAGTGCCTACTGTGTGTAGGTACTGCACTGGGCATTTGAGAATCACCCAGGTTGGGTCTAGAGGAGAATCAAACATTTCAACCATTAGGGGCAGCCAGAAAGTGAGAGATATTCAGATGGACAGCTAAAAGACACACTGTAAGTGGGGCACAGAGGAAAACCAGAAGAGTTAGCAAGCATTCAGAAACTAGTGCCCCTAGCTTATTCCTGGCAGATGGAGGCGGAGAAGGGAGGGCAGAGGGCATGAAATGATACAACATGGCACTAAGGTAACAGAAGTTTAGGACAAGTCTGCTGTTATGTAACTGTGGGGTGGTAGTCAAATGATGCTCTATATGAATGGTGTCACCTCCAGTACAGCTTGGGGTGTTATGGGAAGAGGCAGATCAGAGAGGGCCTTGTAATGTCTTTGGAGTTTTAGGTTTTGTTCAGAATACCATGGAATATGAACTGATGACTTGAAGCAAAGCCTAGTGTGGTTTCAGGTTTATGTTTGAGAAAATGGTGGACAGCTGTGAATCAAGAGAGGTACCTGACAGAAAAGGACCCTGGGCAGCAGGTGTGGGGCTGTTGACACTGTCTGGAAAGACTCTCCAGGTTAGATCCAGGGTGGGAACAGTGAGAGTGGGAAAGGGGTGGGTAGTAGTGATGTCCTGTTCAAGATTCTGTAGGACATGGCAAATGGTGATGTCATTAGAGGGTATGAGTAATACTGGAAGAGATGGGGGAAGAAGACAGTGAGTTCAGGACAATTAAAGCCTGATTAGCTCATAGGATTTGCAAGTGAAATTGTCACAGGAGGATGGTCAGGAGACCAGAGGGACACTGTTGCCATATGAATCTCATTCCAGTGAACACAGCACATTGGGCAGTCAAGGCCAGGAGAGAAGCTGGGATTAAGCAAGGTGACAGGGGAGGCTAAAGGGGAAAGCAAGGAAATTGAAGAGCTGGAAGTTTGTGCCACTGAGCCAGAAGGTACCAGACAGGAGGTAGAAAGTGACAGACCAGAGACAGAAGAACTTCCACAGTTAGGTATCAAGAAGGATGAGAGCTGTGGTGTCAAATACCCTTTGGACTGCCCACCACAGGACAAGTCTGTTCCATCTGTGTCAGGCTCCACCAAGGCGAGCTCACAGTACCTTTACAGAAACATGATCTCCAGCCCGGTGTGGCAGGAGCCTGACCACATGTCCATCTACTCTTTCCCCGAACCAGCAGTGCTGGCTGGCTGAGACAACTTGTGTGGGGCAGAGCCTGATACCTTCAGAAAAGCCACAGGGGAGCTAACTCCTCACTGTTAAAGGCAGAATGCAGTAATTCCAAAGGCATAAGGAACATATTAAACTAGGCTTGTGGGGGAAGTTCTGGTTCCTCCACTTCATATTATCCTTTGCAGAAATAATTGACTGCTTGAACATACAGTCATTAAAAGAAAATCAAGAATTGGAATATTTAACTCGATTTCCCCATTTCTCACCACCCCAGAAAACACAGGACACAAACCGACTCTACCACACACATGTGTTTTCTGGCTTTAAATTTCTGGGACTAGCTGTCTACGGAAAGAAATTCGAAAACTCCAGTATTCACGTGAACATAGCCAGAGACCTTACAGAAGGGTCTTCGCTTCTCTGGCAGGGCTCGGAGTGGGAGAGCTGGGAAGAGAGACACCCTACAATTTTACTGCCATGAAATTTGTTACAGGTGGAAGCCAGGAAAGGTGTTTACTGCCTGCTGGTACCAGGCACAGAATGAACCTGAAAAACCCGCCTTCTTAGGCTCTTAATTGCCCCGTGTTGGGGAGCAATTCTGTTGAAGGTCTGACTAGGGCTCCTGGTAATGGGTGGACTAGGATGTCTATTGCTTGGAAAAAGCTATTTTGAATATAACGATTTTCACATGGACTGTGGCTTTGGGGAAAGGCACTGTGGTTAGGGTGGTCTAGAATTGGATAAGGGAAGGAAGCTGAGGTACTTCCTTATGTGGCCGCGGTCCCGACCTAGGTTTGTCAGTACCTTCTCTGGGTTGAACTTCCAGAGCCCCACTTGGAAGAGCGGGACTGTGGCATTCTCTGCTGTGTTCCCAGAACTCTCCATGGACCCCCAAGTCAGTGAATCGCAAGTGTGTCCCTTCCCAAGTAAGCCTCCCTTAAATTGACATGCAGCCAGCCCAGGGGTGGAGGAGCTCAGGCAGCTGCGGACCCAGACGGGATGTTGACTGAGAGCTTCGTGGCCATCAGATGGGAAGGGTTCGCTTCACCAACTCAAGGCACCTGCACCCACTGGCTGGCGTGGATATGTCCCTCTCCAGGCTTCTCAGAGACAGGCAGGCTGAAGGTTCAGAGAACGAATGTTTTCTGGCTTACAGCGCCCCCTAGCATTAGCTAGAGGGATCGGGTCCATGAGCCCCTCTGAGGAACTGCCACCTTTCAATCCCAACACTGGACAGACAGCTGGACTACTGCCGACAGATCCAAATGCAGCCATTACTGATATGAGCCCTGTTGCCAATGCTCTTACACTTCAGGAAGGGAAACATGCATATGAACAATCATATTAGAGTCAATGAAATAGAACACAACAGGTGCTGTGGAGACTCCTGTAGAAGGGATGGAAAAAGGTTAAGCTAAGGAGATAACATCTAAACTGAGACTGGAAGGGCATGCAAGAGTCCATTGAGTTCTAAACACAAGAGAGACACACTTCCAGGCAATCCAGAAGACAGAAGGATTACAAACTACAAGAGGCTCCACCAAAGGCAAGATCCCAAGTCTTTCCTGTGCCTTTAATTATCACAGTCTCCCCTGGCATTCTTTGTTTTATGCCCTGGATCTTGGAAGACAGAGTAAGATGGAGTTCAAAAAATGCTGAGAGTGTGGTGGATGGACCTCAGTCTTGGGCATGGTTGTTTGGTGTCAAACCTGCTCACATGGTGATATCTCTCTTCCTTCACAGCCATTCATCTCATCTTTGAGAATTTCCCCTGGAATCGTAGACATTTATTATTATTATTATTATTATTATTATTATTATTATTATTATTATTATTATTATTACCAAGAGGCATCTTGTTGGGGATAATAAATTTTAATCTTTTATCCAATAAACATGGAGATTTGTGCCTGAACAAGGGAAATGACTTGTAGTGGTTGGGAGTGTCACTAGTCAGCAGCCATGTTTGTCACAGGTCTCAGGGCTGGATATTGTTCTTTTCACCCTAACCTCCTTTTCCTCTCAAGAAATGGGGTATTCACACATATATTTGTAAAACATACCTGGCATGCTTTCAGAACGTATCATAGAAAGGGAAATGAACACAGAAGGTAACTCTCTGAGTCACATAGCATTATACAATATTGGTCAGCTCAGAAGGGTCTCTTCCTGTGGTTAAGAACTCTTGAGCAGGTAGCTCACCAGGGGCCAGCCATGGGATTTGAAAATACATTTATTACATACCCTGGCCTGGAAGACTTAGCCCTGTGGGTGTGACGCAGATAGAAGCCAAAGAATCAATGTTGACAACATGAACGTGGCTCTGCCTCTAGCTGACTGTGGGACACTGAGTAAATTCTTTCATCAACCCTTATTTTTCTCATATAGAACAAAAAGATGAACAGAGTCTAAGCAATTTTATATCTTTTTTAAATGTCTAAGTAAATACCTCCTATAGGTCTACCCTCTGAAATTTGATACATAGGATATGAATATGTCCTCATCTAGAAAATTTCCAATGAAGAGAGTAGGTAACCTGGGTTTGAGGACAAGGCAGGTGTTGGTTGAAACTTCTTCAGATCGCCCCCAGAAAGCAGGAGAGCTAATATCCTCATTCTTACCCAAGCTTCAGGTCCATTCAATCTTGCTTACCAAATGAACTAGAAAAAGCAATTTTTACATAGTATTTAGTCCTGTGAACAACCTAGTGTCCAGATGATAGCTGGAAGGACCCACATGAGGACTTAGGAACACCTCCTTCTCATTCCCAGGGTCATGACTAAGCTAACCTTGCAGAGGTGGGCAGAGAAGGACATCTAGATCAGAATTCTCTTTGTGTCCTCTGAAGATCCCAAATCCTGGGTGAGCTGAAGTAGAAAAATCAAGAGGAAATAAACCCAAATTGGCACTTTTTAACAAGGAAAATAATCATAGGACACCATACTTTGATGAGGAAGTAGCTGCCAGAACAAGGCACACTTCTGATGTCCTCTTTGAAGAATCTGCCCGGTGACACATAGCAGAAAGTAGGTGCCTGGCACTTGTCTTGCATTCCAGAAAAGTGTTTTCCCTTGGAGCAAAAACAATCTGCACTTTGAACAAAATGGCCTTGCAATAGGAAAGCAGAGAAAAGAGGCCTCTAGTCTGTAAGATGTTTATTCCAAGTGGATTTGTCTGCAAACCCTTCTAAAGTCTTCCACATGACTGGTATGGAGCAAGGTTCAACAGATCTCTCAAATCTCACCAAGTATGTCCTTATTCATCCTAGTTCCTCAGAGTGGCCCTATAAAGCCTATGGTTTGGGCCTCAAGTAACTACTGACTATAGGACACTCAAGTCTCTTAGGACTTTCTGAGGACTAAAAAAGCAGTATGGCCTCCAAGCATTAGAAAAGGAAATAATATGGTTATATGGTTACATTATATATGGTACTAAAAGAGTAGTGACTGGGCCACAGTATCATGGAAAGGAATTAAGGAAGGGAGGGGCTTCAGAGCTGGGGGGGGATAAAACAGGAAGTTATGGGAACTGGGTTCTCTTCTCTATAGCTGGAATGCTTGGGGGGATTCTTGTAAGCCTTTGGGAGGTTGAGGCAGGAGGACTGAGAATTCAAGGCCAGCCTGGGCTACATAATGAGACCCTGTCTCAAAATAACAGTAGCACCAACACTAACAAAAAAAACAAAACAACCTAGCAAGGGCCATACACTCAGAACTAATGTTACCACAATACTCTGTTTCTGCCCCTTAAGGAGTCTCTTCTCTTGGGGGTAATCCAAGGGGTTCCCTTACATTTTTTCCTCACTTGTTGCAAGTTTTCAGCATTTCTGCAGCTACAACACAGTTCTCCTTTAAAACCAGACAAAAACATAAGGTGAGAGAGAAAAGGAGAAAGATTGCTACAAAAGAGCACTGTGTGTTAGATGGAACTGCTGCTAAGTCCAGGGGCATATGTCTCTTTTGGTAAGAACAGTAGTGGGAAAGTGTAAAGGGAGTACCCCCTTTCAGAGCCTGTTTCCCCCGCTGGAAGGTACACATGATACTTGTTCTTGCTTTTCCCAACTAGAAGGGATATGTAAACAAAACAAGATTGTGTATGGAATCCTTCTTTTAAAAACACATAGTACAGGCCAGGGGTGGTGCTGCATATCTATAACTCTAACAGTGGGGAGCCTGAGGCAGGAGGATCTTGAATTCAAGGTCATAGTGAGGCTGTGTCTCAAAAAGACAGAACAACAACAGTGAGTATTAATACACACACACACACACACACACACACACACAGTCAAGATGTTACTTAAAATAGGGTGGTAATAACATTACCAATATTCTTCTGTTACCGTTAGTCACCTAGGATCCTGGATAGTTTTCTTCAGAATTGGGTTTAATTCCATTTTTGGATCACTTTATTTCAAAGTTCCTTTGCTGAAGGAAAAAATGCTGTCTGCCACCAGTGAGACCAGCTATTATACTCCCCCTTTTCACTATATTCTGTCCTTTAAAAAAGACCCAGACCTTTGCAGTTGCTCTTCTTCTTGCCTGATGTCACCTCAGAGGACTCGTCCTTCACTGTCCCACTTTAAGTCATTCTAACCTAGGTCTACATCTATTCTAGCTTCCTCATAACACTTGCACAATCACCCTGGTTGCAAGGGCTTTGCTTGGCATCCAAAATAGTGTTTGTTGTATAATTCCACAAGTCCATTTACTCCCAGTGACAATTACCATAGCCATCCCCAAAAGGCAGAGGTATGGGGAGGAGGAAAGTGGGAGGAAGATGATGTCGTCTGTCCAAGTGTTTCCTCTTACTACCTGCTCTCTCTAGGAAAGGTAAGAAAGCATTTCTAGACTTTTTCCAAGAGGCAGGATCAAGGACTCAAGAGCAGTAGCCTCCAGGGCCCCTTGGAAGGGATTGTCCTGGCTGGCTGGGTGGCTGAGACTGGATCCTTGTTTGGGTCGAAGGCGCACAGATGGCCGGTGGGCGTAGGGTGATGGGGCTGTGGGGCGCCGCTGGAGAGCACACTGGCCCAGGACGCGCCCAGCCCACCCACTCCCGTGCCCACAGTCGCATTATTCCCTATAAGGATCTGAACAGTCCGGGCCGGCCCCTCCCTTTCGCCCCGGGCCCCCCGGCCCCGCCCCTTTTTGGAGGGCCGATGAGGTAATGCAGCGCTACCATTGGTCGGAGGCGGTGCCCCCCCCCCGAGCTCCCAAGGGGCTGGGTCCCCTCGAGCCCCTATATCTCTGGGCAGCCCTAGCCTCTGCTCACAGTGGGCAGCGGGCAGCCTCTGGCGCGGGGAAGCTTCTACTCCCGCTTCTCCACTTCCCGATCCTTCTCCCGGAGCCTGGCTCCGGGGACTCGTGCTCCAGTCATCCAAGGCCACTTCGCCGCTTCCGCCGGGCAACTTGGAGAGCACTACCCCAGAGCTCAAAGTTGCCCACCGTGCACGGTCAGACCCAGGGAGTGAGCTCGGATTGCAGCATCCGCGCCAGCTCTAGGCAACTTTGAAGAGAAGAGTGGCAGTCCCCGCAGCGGACCACAGCAGCTAGGATGACTCCCTGGCTCGGGCTGGTCGTGCTCCTTGGCTGCTGGAGCCTTGGGCACTGGGGCGCTGAAGCGTGCACATGCTCGCCTAGCCATCCCCAGGATGCCTTCTGCAACTCCGACATTGGTAAGCACTCTGGGAGGCCCCAGACAGCCTGCCCGCTGTATGTAGCAAGAGACTCAGTTTCCCTGGGCGGGGGCTCTGTATGGGGAGATGCCTTGCGAGGGGATCACCGCAGTAACCTAATGGTTTCTGGCAGGCAGGGGTGAACAAGATCCCTACTTGACATCTTGAAGGGAAAAGAGCTGAGGGAGGAGGGTGGGAAAGGGCTCTGAAAGTTGGAACTGAAGTTCTGGGACCTCGAGTATGCTTTACAAGAAGTTGCCAGCCTGTGCAGGCGGAGTTTCAAGAGAAAATATCCCAGTGTTCAAAGATTGCTTAGTCCCGTGCCCTTGAACTTCATTCTTTTCCTTGAGATTCCTAGCTGCAGGCTCTCCCATCAAGTGCTAATAGAAGCTTCTTGCCTGCCAAATTTGGGGGCTGGAAAGCGGGGTGGGAAACACACACACACACTCACACAGGAGAAAACTGTGGGTTAGACCTCCTCCCTGGGTGAACTCCATCTGAGTGTTGATAGCTGGCTTGAGGTGATTCGGAAGCCCCTTCCCTTCCTGAATGTATGTGAGGATGGAGAGAGTGAGTGATGGAGAAAAGCCCAAAAGAACAAAGATGTGAAGGGTCACATCACTTGTGGTGATTGTTTTCAAAGAGGCTGTGTGTTGATTAGAGAGACTTGATAAGCAGAGCCCACTGTCCAGAGGCCTGAAGAGTGTTGGGGACACTTGTGTTTGGAGGGCCCCATGTTGAGCAGAAGCTGGAAAAAAAAAATCTCTTTTCCAGCTTCTAATGCACCCAGGTCCAATGTCCCTGCTGCGTGCTTGCTGGGCAGGGGTGGGACATGAAGCCGCCCTTGGACTGTGTGGAGATTGAGAGGTGAAGAATGGAGCATGTGTGTTTAAGTATGGTCATAAAAGAGAAGAAAATTTTCCACTGGGTCTTAGGTGAGGGATTCTTACTCTGCAAGTGTGTTGTGGTGAGGAGGGGGGAGGGTGGTGACCTAGCCAGGGAGAAAACTGAGGTTGGAGAGGCATTACTGGTGGACCAGGCCAGCCTAGGGGGAAATTTGGGAGGTGGCTGTGGCGGCCAGCTCAGTCGACTTGGCAGCCCAGGGTGTTTGTGTGACCTGCAGTCACCCTTGTGGAGGTTTCCTAGGACCTGCAGACCCACCCTTCCCTGTCCCTGGGAGAGAGCCTTGCTAGCCTCTGGCTTTATGGAAGGCTTGGAAGCATCCTTTTGGATTGCTGGAGGCCTGGGGAAGGTTTTCACTCCTCTCTCCTGAGTACCCCCACCCAGATTCCTTTCCTTTCACCAGTTGGCGACTTTCTCAACTAGTTACAGCTGCTGAGTTCTGGTTTTGCTTAGCATAGAGCCTGGCCTGTGAGCTAGCAGGTGGAATCTGAGTGTGCAGGCTATGGCCCAAGTTATTTTCTGCTTCACAATGGGTTGGGTGTGTTCAGTTTGGTTTTGTAGTATGTGTATAGGAGACGTGGTTCTCATCTCTATCCCAGGTACCTTTTGCTCAGAGGTTTCTACCCTAAAAGTTTATGGAAAAGTGGCAACATGAGCCAGTGGATCCTATTCTCTGTGAAGTCTCCTGGAATGGGCTCATTGCTTTCATAAGGGAGCTACTGTAGGTCAGGACTGACAAAGTTTCTTATAATTTTTATGGGTTTATCCAAGAAACAGCTTCTTTCTCTCTCTCTTAATATACTTCCTAGAGAAAAGTTAAGTTACCCAGAAATATGCCAAACTCACAACAATGTAGTAGCAAAAAGAAAGACAGAAAAGTCTTTGTTCTGGCAGGGATCCAGACTCACTCAGCCCTCAGTTTGGTGCACTGCTCAAGGGATGAGATAATGTTTTTAAAAATGGGAGGTGTGGGTGTGGGCCTGGCTTGTTGACCTACTGCCTGACAGTAGCAGACACCATGCTGCCTCCAGTAGATGGCTCCCAACTGTCCTCTGGACACTGGAGCCACCTAAGTATGCTCAAACCAGCCTGCCACCTTCCTCCATTCTCATCCTGGCCAGATGCTATGCTGCCAAGGAAGAGTATAGCATGCTTAGCTTAGCCCTTCCTAAGTCCCCATCATCACCCCACTATGGCCTTCCCTTTCCTGTCTCATTTGCCTTTCTTTTCCAAAGCCCAGGGGACTGGCACAACCTGCTGGATAAGGAGGAGTTAAAAGGTGTTTCTATGGCAACTGCAGGCCCTGCACCCTATCAAAGTGTTTAGAAGAATAAACTACAGGGAGGCTTATCAGATACATGGTGAGGCAAAAGAAAGGGACTTGGCAGCAGTCACTTCACTTGGGCCCCTCTCCCTACTAGTCATTGCCCCTGAAATGCCTTCAAAACCTTGACTCTGAAGAAGTAGGGTCTGGCGCTGGGAATGAAAGAGGCAGCCTTGGCCAGGCAGATTTTGTTCTGGCAGTCTTAGTTCAGGAAAAGATGGCTAATGTTCAGAGTATTCTGAAAATTGGAGTAGGGTGTGTGTGTGGTTTCTGCAGAGATGGGGGTAGTAGAGAGAATTTCACTTCAGAAGGCTAACCCCTTTTCTATGTCTCCATTCACAAGGAGTAATTAGGCAGTGGTATTGGTGGGAGTGGAGGGGTGTCAGGGCTGCTCAGGGCCTGGAGTAGTAGCTGCCAGCCTTGGAGAATAGCCCTGATATTATAGAGTTGTTTTGACAAGGACCACTGCCAATGGGTTCCTTCAGCTTCAGATCTGAAGTAATTTTAGCAAAGAAGTCACTTTTAGAGAAACCTGATCCATGCCCTCTCACTCCCACATGCAAGCAGACACAAAGAAAATGAAATTATGGGACTTGAGAGAAGGGCCAACCACTGTGTGTGTATGTGTGTATGTGTGTGAGTGTGTGTGTGTGTGCGCGCGTGCATGGCTGTGAGTGTGCATAGCAAGGCTAATGTTATCTTGGGAATCCTGGCCAAGGGAGGACTGCTATTGGGCAAGAGGAAGGAAGGAAGGGAAGTCCTCAGACTTGTACTGGTGTGCAAGTACTTCAAAGATGCTATCTTAGCTCCTCAGCAACCTTAAGTGGTATTGCACCCATTTCTCAAATGCAAAATACTGAGGCTGAGTGAGGCTATGCTTATGCAAGGCCAGCAGGGACCAGGCACGAGTTCAGTCTTAATTATGGCACTTTCCAACTTTCATTGACCTCTTGACATCCAAAGGGAATGGCATTTTTATCAAGATTAGGAAAGCTTTCCTCAAAACTTCAAAAGTAGCTAAAGCAGCAGAGTTTTTATTTATCATGTTTGCTGAGGAAGAATTGATCATAGATTTATAACAGAATAACAAAAATCAAGGAAATTCCCTATGTTCTTTGGCTCTTAAAACCAGAAAAGACTCTGAAAATTATTAGGCCAAGGTGAAAAAGTGACTGGCTATGTGTCACTAAGGTCAGCCCATTGCATACAGGGAAGTGGATGACTGAGGAATGAGCCTGTGAAGAAATCTGCAGACTAGGAACCTGGTGGATTCAGAAGTTGCCCCTCTGATCGGTCTGTCCCTTTCCCAGTCCTCTGACAGACAAGACTAGAACATGGCTGGGAAGTGGCTGTGGTTTTGCTGGAACAGCAGGAACCATTGAGCTCAGCTGCTGAATGGCACATTCCAACAGGTTCATTAATGAAAAACAAAAACAACACAATTCCAGTCAGTTTTGGCTTTTACTACTTTAGCCTGTATAGACACGAAGGCCCCTTCTTTCTACATTTGTCACATTCAACTCCTGGGTGGTCTTGGGCCTTGGGAAGGGCACAGCTGGGCTCAAATCTTCTCCCCCACCCCAGTCCTGCTGGCTTTGTGTTTAGGCATTTAGTGGGTCCCTTTAGATTTTACTCTCCTCATTATGAAAGGATGCAAGTAATTGGTACCTTTTCAGACTTTTTTAGTCATGCTTTTACAGTGTTGAGTGTATTTTATGTTTGTGTGTGTCTGTGTACATGTATCGTTCATTCATTCATTTTTATCCAGCTATATACCTATTATCTAGGAACTGTTTTTATCTATCATTGGTCTCTTTTTAAAAACTCAATGTTGAGTTTTAAAATAAAGTGATTACAGAATATGAGGCATCATTCTAAATAATTAATATGCATTAGCTCACTCAAGTCTCTTAACAGTCCTATAGGCATATGTACTATTGTCTTCTTCACTGAAAAACACTGAAGCTCAGAAAAATTAGGTAACTTCTTCAGTGTTATTTCTGATAAGTAACAGAGCCTAGTATTTAAACCCATGTAGCTCACCTCTAAAGTATATTCAACTACACTATATAACATGTTTGCTACTATGCGAGATGATATTACTATGCCAATATAATAGCTCTCTATATCTACCTTCATTTATTTAGACACCCCCTATTTATGGATAGCTATGTTTCTATCAACTTTTCATCCTTATTAAGGATGCTGGAACAAATAGTCACTATATTGTCTTCCAATTCTGTGGATGGATATTTCTCTATGGCAAATGTAGAAGTGTTGGGTGGAAGGAAGGAAACTGTGATTTTTATTTTTGCTTCAGTCAACCCTCCAGAGGTGCATATTGACTTTGTCCTTTTTTAGATGTGCAACTAGAAGAATGGAGGATGGAGGATGGAGATTAGGAGATGGGGGATGGATAATGAAGGATTGGGGATGGAGAATGGAGGATGGGAATGGGGGATGGGAACAATATCACAATGCTGTGCTAGAGGTACATTAAGGGGTTTCTTCCATTTAAGACAATTTTAGACATTTTCTTGGTATTCTGAGGATTTCTACTTTTTATCTTTTTGAAAGAGAACAAAATTAAGGCCACTTAGGCCAAGTTAATGGGATCATTTTTATATCAAAAGTGAGTCATAAGTGGTAGGACAGTCACAGCCCTTGACTTGTTGCTGTTCTGGACTACTTTAGTTAGAGATGGCTGTAAGATTTTGCTTTTTAATGAGTAGTGTGCTTTTCATTACTTGAAACTTGTTTAATCTTTGGTTTGTACATGAACTCAGGTGCAAAAGTGTCTGTGTGAAATCCAGGTATAGAGTTTTGTCTCCCTAGATGGGCTCAGGGTGGCAGCAAGAAGGCTGATTCCTTTGTTCCCTCCTCCACTCACTCTTGCCTCTGAATAGTGCTTGAACTGGACAGATAAGATGACCACAAGGATGGAGGAAAACAGCTGAGGCCAAAGCAGAGTAGGCAGAGAAAGACCCTGGGGTCTTGACACTATGAGACTTAGTTTAAGAAAGAATTACACCATCATGATTGAAAGTCTTCAGTGGGTTAATGGGGATAAAGTACAATAAAAATAGCTTTTATAAGGAACAATAGTGGGCCCCACCCACCTCTTCATTGGTCCTTCCTGCACTAGATAATCCTGTTTTCTGCCTCACTCTTGACCATGCTATGCCTTCATGAGCTTCTCATTTTCTGGGTCTCACTTGGTGCCATTTTTTTCACCATCTCCATGGTATGGATGCAGAGAACCATCCCACCTCACCTAGAGTTCAAACCTGCTGCAACACGACAGCAAAAGTTGACTCCTCTGCAATAGCATGAGGCATGCCCAGAAGGCATCATTCCAAAGCTAGAACTACATTCCTGCTGTAGTGGCGCTTGCTTTGCTCTCTCCTTTTGTGATAAGTCTCATCCCATTACACAGTGGAAAGAGCATTACAGTATCTTCCTAAGCAGCCCTATCATTGGAGTTTCAATTACTAATCCACAGCACTGGACTGAGCTCCTTATTTGTATATCAGTTATTCATAAAATGGGAGCTTTCCTTTGAAGATACCCACTGAGTAACCTCAGGCTGAAGAGGGATAACTACATGTCTATAATCACGCCATCACACAAGAAACAGCCCAGCCTGAGGCTGCATCCCCAAAGCCTATGTTCAGAATCATTTTCTTCTCAGCTTCTCTTCTCCTGTAGACTTCTCCTTTCATAACTGGAACATTGAGTGGTCTCTGCTCAGGGCAGTTCCTTTCACCAGCCTTTTGGGGTTTCACCAGTTATTTGGGGCTCCCAGTGAAACCAAGTCTCACAACAAATTTTGAATTCCTTACCAAACACTCTATCTGCTGTCCCATTGACTCCACCCTTATCAATACTGAAAAATATTTTAAAGTCCACTTTTCCTTTAGTTAATTCTGTTTCTGGAAGAGTTATTCACCATAGATAGCTTCATGTGTTGAGCATTTATTTTCATTCTTTCAGAGAAATAATTTCAAACAGAAAATTGCCACAATGCTAGTAGCTGAGTTGGACATATGGGCTGATGTGCTAATTAGTTGTAGCCCAAAGTAAGGATGCTTGGGGCTCTCCTGAATCTGAGTGTTTGGGTTGGCCTATGGAAGTGTTAAAAGAGCATGTGGACCTCTAAGTCAGTCCCTGTTCTTGTCACCTCTCTGACATTACCCTGATAATGTGACCAGGACTGGTAGAGAATCCAGTAGCTCCTTTGGCCCCATTGGGTTGGATATCCTTGAGGATGTGGCCTGGTTTTAGCAGCTTCTTTGTATGCCACACCATTAACATAACAGACTAAGCTTTGGTTCTTGCTAAATAACACATGGCAGGAGGCCACAAGTTGTCTCTAAACTGTGATGGGACCAAGGGGTCTTTTTGCTCATTTGCTTAATAAAATGTGTCTGGAGCTGCAGAGGGACCTGGAGGAGCCTTCCGAAGGGCTGAGACAATCTGGCTGCCACAAAAGAAAGTATACACAATGAACAACACTGCCCAACATGCAGGGCTGATTTAATGTCATATACTTCTTATCACTTAGCTGTGCCATTCACATCTGGGACACTAGGGACTTCCAGTATTACCAGGTCTGTGCCACCTGGCAGAAAAGGGATGGAAGAAGAAAATTGTTTGGCTTCAGTGAGCCAAAGTAAAGTTCAGTCAGTGGAAAATAGCCCTAGGATGATGGAGGGGGTGAAGGTGTGGGTTTGCAGGGCAGGAGTAGAGAGGGGAAGTCCTCAGCAGAGCAAGCCGCTAGAAGCACAGATCTTAATAACTCTGAGGAGTTAGCCTCCTCACTCTACCCTCTGCCCAGCTTTGATCTCAGGAATAGAAGCATTGGTCCTAGCAACCTATTGGATTTGAATTTCAGGTCTCTGTGAGACCCCCAGGCATAGGGAAGTGGCAAGGGGAGAATACTTTGTGAAGGTATGGTTTCATGAGCTAAGCTGTGTGGTGAGGTATGCACGTTTTATCCTTCAAGAGGGACTGCCTTGTGGCCTAGACATCATCACTAAGGATAGACCTGTGGCCTAGGAGATCTGGAAATGTGCTGGCTCTCATGAGTTCTGCTTTAAAAAGTTTTTTGGCCCAGTTACCTCATCTGTGAAACTAGGGAGAACTGGGTTTGTGTAAAGGCTCCCTTCTCCCCTCCCCCCACTCTCTCTCTGTGTCTGTCTGTCTCTCTGTATGTATGCATATATACTAGTATTATCATTGTGGTCTTCCTAAGGAAAGTAGGACTGTGAGGGATGATGGGATATTTCCATTGTCACATACAGATAGCTGAGTTTCAAAATCACAGTTGATATCTCTTCCCTGATTTCACAAATTCAGTGCTATCCACTTCCCTTATGGCCTCCTACAGAACCCAGATAACAAAGCTCCCTACACTGGTCCCATGACTGTCAGTTTTTGTTTTTAAGTAGATATAGAATGCAGGGTGATAGGAGGGTCACTGTTCCTATTTGATGGCTGTCAGTATTGAGAATTGGTGTACTAGGGCAGCTTCACTGTAGAGCAGATGTATTGGGAGTAGATCCCACACCTTCTGAAGACCAAGTCCAATGCTCTTCAAGGATCAGGGGCTGCCCTTTCCCATTTAGATTCCTCTAAGTACATTTCCTTCTGATAGAAAGAGTAGGAGATGCCAAAGTAGCCAAAGGGAGGTTCCTGGAAACTGGTGATACTAAACTTGGATAACAAGTCAATTCTTCCTGTCTCAACTCAGCTTGGAGCTAGAGAGGCAATGCCTCCTGTGTTTTGAGGTGGAGAGAACATTGGTTTCCAGTCAGGAGACCTGAGGTCTACTTCAAATTTATTACCTGACTCTGGAATTACTCTGATCTGGTGAATCCTCCTCAGGTGTTGATCTCTCACCTGGAAAGGTAAAGGACTAACTGTGTGTGTCTACTCTTTTGTGCATAGGCGTTACTGCCTATGACATGTCGGTATTCAGGGTCAGGTTCCCTTGGAGAGGGCTGTCTAGCAGAGTTCAGGACTGAACATCTATTGCCACCAATGACACTCTTAAAAGGGAACTTCATTAACAATATTGTCTTTTAAGATCAAAATTAATGCTCGGTGCTGTGGCCCATGCCTGTGATCCCAGCACTTGAGGAGGCAGAGAAGGCAGATCTCTATGAGTTCAAGGTCAGCCTGGTCTACAAATCCAGGACAGCCAAGGCTACACAGAGAAATCCTGCCTTAACAAACAAAACAAAACAAAACAAACAAACAAACAAATCAGATCCTGTGCTGTGAATGAGGTGAGGATTCTGCCTGAACACTTGTAAAGAGCTCAGTGGTCTATGTAACCACTAGACTTCCTGTTGGCACACAGCTGGTTCACCACTAGACAGCAGCCTTGCAGACTGAGCTTAAGGCTAGAATTCAGAATCAAGGTCACTTCAGGTTCTTCCCTGACTGCTGGAGGGCATGAGAAGAAGCCTTCTCAGCTGCAGAAAAGACTTCCCACTGGAAGACCAGTTTAGGTATAGACCTTTAATTAAAAATGGCATTACTTCATGTAAGCCTGTTCACTCCAATAGAGTCTGGAGGTCCCAGGTCAAACATGTGACCACTGAGCAATCCTACTCTACCTTCTTCTCTAAAAATGACAGCCACCCAGAGGACTGAGATTTGTTAGAATCCCAACACCCAAGGGGCTGCCTGGAGGGAGAGGGACGTGATGGGGAAGAGCCTATGCCTGTGTTGGGCAGGAGGCTGTGTCCTCTAGGTCCCCCTTTGACCCATTATCCTCTGTATCCTCTGGTTTCTTTATCTGTAATTTAGTTCAGATCACAAAGTATGATGCCTATAGGGACTAGCCAGAAAAGGAGAGCTACTGTAGTATCGAACGCATGAAACTATTATTCTTATCAACCAAACATAGAAGGTTCTCCAGGCTCTTGTTTTCCCATATTTATTTCCAAATATGTGTGCAACGGCTTTCGATACCTTCTCTTTGCCTTGGTGTCAGGGAGACAACAGAGTGGTAGAAATTGTGGTGAACTGGAAAATCCATATCCCTTAGCTAGTAACGCTAGTGTGAAACTTTAGTTTTTAGTTGTCAATATATTGCAAAAGAAGACACACACACATGCACACATGCACTGATACAACCATATAGGTTGTAGGTTTTTGTAACCTTGTGTTCAGTGACCTCTTGAGTAATCTTTGGGTTCTCAGATCTTCGAATGAACATGGCCAGTGTTTTTGAAGGAAAATAATATTTTTACAGCTTACATACTTCGTTCCCCTCCTTCCCAGTTTCTGAGCTGGTAAAGAATGAAGGCTCTGGTATTAAATGGCCTGGCTCAAATCTTGGCTTTATTACTTCTTGGTTGTATGTCTTAAGTAAGCCAGCCCATCTCACTTTTGCTTTTCCTATCTGTAACTCTGAATGTAAAGAAGAATGTACAAGAAGCCCTACGCTTAGCTTCATAGGGCTGTGGTAGAATTCACTGAGATAATGGAAATAATAGTCTTGGCTCACTGCTTACCCTGTAGTAAGGGCTTGGCAAATACCAACCCGCATAATTATGACATGGTCTTATTGTCTCCCTTACATGGGAACTAGGTCTTACTTGCTGCCTCATGGCCTGATGTTAGATGTTAGTATGCACATAGTGGAGTCATCATGAATGAGTGAGGGTGTTCAAAAAAGACAGTATCCAGTCTTTCTAGGCAACAGTGTCCTCAGCTCAGGGGTGGTGGGGGAAAGAGAGAGAATATCTGTTTTTGCCATATTGAGCATTGGTCAGCTCAATTAGAAACAGCTGCTGTATTATACGCAGCAGTGATCAACTTGCAAAACACAACAAAAGGGGCTGGGAGATGGCTCAGTCAGTAACTTGCATGAAAGCACGGATTCCCAGCACGCACATAAAAGGCAGTGTTATGGTGTTATTTAAAAATCACAGAAGTGAGGCAGAGACAAAAGGAGGCCTGAGGCTTGCTGGTCGGCCAGTGTAGACTAACCAGTGAGCTCCAGGATCAATAAGAGATCTTGTCTAAAAAACTAAGCTGTACAGTGCTTGCGGAAGACAGCTAACATTTACTTCCGGCCTACATACACACACAAAATGGATGAAAATGAAAGGGTCCATTTGGAACTCAGGTGCTGAGGTATTGCCAGCATCAAGGGCTGTTTTGTCAGATTAATGAGCTTTATATATTTAGGCTTCTTTAAGCCACAGGAGATTCTTAGAGACTTCTAAAACTTAATGCCTCACCTGATTCCCTATTTTTTTAAAAAAATTTAACCCTAAATAGTTCACATTCCTTTCAGTCTCACTTTGAGAAGTTTCAGAGTAATAGTTCCCAAGCAGAAATAAATCTCAGTCCAGTAGCATCCTGAGGGAGGAACATGAGGAACCACCCATACTATTTACAAAGTTCTCACAGTAGTCACATTATCAAAACAAAGACAGGTCACAGTGCAAGTCTGTAGTCCCAGCACTCCTGAAGGCAGATCTCTATGAGTTTGAGGCCAGCCTGGTCTACAAATCAAGTCCAGGACAGCCAAGGCCACACAGAGAAACCCTGTCTCAAAATGAACAAACAAAAAACAAAAACAAAACAGGCAAGTGAAATTCCACTTAATGCTATACTTACCTAATGTATCTAAAGTATGATCATTTTACTATGTAATCAATTTTTAAATTACTCTTGAGATTTTTTTCCAGTTTTTCAGTAAAGGTTTTTAAAATGCATTGTTTTATGTTCAGCGCATGTCAATTCTAAGCGACTGCCTTCTAGCAGCCATTCATAGCTAAGAATGGCCATGTCAGTAGAACAGCACAAGCCAAGATACTGTTTAAAGCATTGGTTTATAAATATAAATACATTGGTTTTCTCCCTACCCTCCTGTTTTGCAGGTTGCATTCAGGGATGTAGGAAAGCTGGGAGTGCATTTGGGCTAACCAGCTCAGAAGCTACTGACTCAACTAGGCCATAAGAGACTTTAGGACACAAAGGTTCCAGGGTAGGAAACTTATGTCTGCGTGACCTTGTAGAAGCTTTTTGACCCAGTTCTCCCATTTGACTAATGGAGAAACTAGGTCAATAGAGGTGGAGTGATTTGGCTTTAGAGATAGATATGGAATAAAACTACTTGACAATATTAATATATCAATTCACTTTTATATACCAAGGTCTACTCATGCTTTATCACTTCTAAGTTTTGTTACCACTCAAGGAAGTTTGGTGTTGCAGATGAGAACATTGAGAGCCAGAAGAGTTAAGTATCAATGCCACAGTTGATCCAATAACTTTATAAACTTATGCATATAAATTCTATTATTACCTGTCAACTTACAGGTTCAGAATTAATATTGTTGTTCCACACCATCCACTTTATAGGTGGGAAAACTGAGGCTGGAAGAGGCTGGATAGGTATTTTTGTTAATCCTGAAAATGTCGAAAGACCAGTTCCACAGTTTTGAGCCAAATTTAAAGTAAGCTCTAATTAAATAATGGCCAGAACGATGGACTCTCACCAGATCCATCCCTGATTCCCAGGGCATGGCCATGAGTCATGTTTTGCAGAGACTTAAAAAGGCAAACCCTACAATTCACCACATTTCCTATCAGGTCCAATCATGGGCAAGCATGCATCCTGATGTCTATCCTGCCTAGGTGCCTCCTACCTATATCTAATTAAGCACATTCAGTGTTGTTGGTTCAAACTTGTTTAGGGGAGTGAAAACATGTGGCTTGTTATTTCCCAAGAACTACAGCTTCCAGCATTCCAGAAAGTTATGTTGTTCTTGGGCAAGTGGGGCTGACATGTTAATTTGGCTCTTACATTTTGATACTATACTCATGGAAAGTGGAGCTTGGATCTGATGCCATCACGTGTCTGTATAGATGGATGTTTGAATGGGAGGTCTATCCCACAGCCAGAGCTCTTAACCACCCACTCCATCCTCTGGTTGTGCTGTTCTGGTTCACATGTTTTTTTTACCCCTCTGTGCTCTAGGGTAAAGAAGAGCAAGGAGGGCATCTGACCTCCAGGACTAGAGTCCAGACACAGCAGGCACTTCTCCTCAGGCTTGGCTGGTTCCCAGTCTTCCCCAGGGCTCAAGAAAACTAAACGCTTAGCCAAGTTCAGCAGGGTGGGAAGTATACTTGTCCATCCTGCTTGCACAGTGGGAGCAGTTGGATGAGGTCAGCATATGAGGTTGGAAGGTGGTATGTGTCTAATTGCAGAGGGGGAGGTGGAATGGATTAACACTCCCTAAATAGACATCAGAAAGCTAAGAATAGCCCAGCTGCCTGGAAATCACTTGGTATTCCTGACCACAGGCCATCATACTTAGTAGCTGCTCAATAAATGTGGGTGAACGTAGGGGTATGTTGCCTGTAAGATTGTCCCCTTATAAAAAGAGTTTCTGCCTGAGTTCCATGCAGGCTAGAGCCTATTGCTAACCAACTCTATTTGACAGCTGATCAACTATTTAATTTTTTAAATAACAGCTTACAGTTGGGACACCAGGTAAGACAAGTTCAATGTGCTTTTGGCCTTGTTTCTGTTATGCTTCCAGCTAACCTTCAAGGTTGAAAACAGGAGAATGGCTTCCCTTTCCTGAAGTCATCAAGACTTCAAGGCTGGGTGTGGAGGTATACACGTGCAATTCTAGCATTTAGGAGGAAGAGGCAGAAGGATCATGGGTTCCGGGCCAGTCTGAACTACACAGTGAGAGCCAGGCCAAGCTGGGCTGCATAGTAAGATTCCTGCTGTCACTGCTCCTCCAAAGACTTTGCTGTTCTGAGAGTTTTCAGTATCCAGTTCCTTGTAGCTTCCAAATATCCTCTCAGGTCTGGATCAACCTCTAGCACTAGACATTTCCTAAAGCTACCTCCCTCACTGGCTTAGAAGAGTGGAGGGGCCTTTCTGGCAGAAATCCAACACTTCTTGTGGGTCATCCAGTAAGCAGTGAGGACAGAAGCAGGCAAGACATTCTGAGCTGTGGGAAGGTTTAAATCAAGGTGTTTCTTAACCCCAGGAATGTTCTTTGGAAAGCTGTTTATTGAGCTGCTTCCCGAGAGATGCACATGAGTATTAGCATCATAAAGGCCATGAGAAGTCTGGCTGCAGGATAACAAGCTGGGTTTAACCCGTCTGGCTCACAGTTTCTGAGTGTTTAGTATACAGCCACTTGGACCTGTTGCTTTGGGTCTCTGGTAACAAAGTAAGGATATCACCGTGAAAGAGTGTGGGCCAGAGAAGGCCTCACTAGTGGCTGGGTAGTAAAAATGAGAGCATAAAAGATGAACACCCCAATTCCCTTCAAGGGCTGAACTCCCAAGAACATAAGACCACCCTTTAGGTATCTCTCAAAGGTTCCATTCCAATAGTATAGAATGAAGGGCAAGCCCCCCACCCCCACACACATGCATGCATGTGTGTGTGTGTGTTTCTATCCCAGATCCAAGCTATAGAAGTTAGTAAACCTAGTAAATTACTTGTATTTTCAGGTTTGATTAGAGAACAATGTAGTTGTTGGGAGAGAAGGTATTGAAGGTCCAGTACTCAAACTAGAGGAGAGAAGGTCATGAGCATCAGAGGGATATACAAATGTGGCACCTTCCTGGGCCATGATCATATTACAAATAGAAGTACATGTCGGAAATCTCATTGTATGCACAATACAATTTATAAGAGTTTTAGACAATCTCCCCAAGGACACTGATAATCATGAGAGTATTTGTCTTAGAGAATTGGGCACTGATTGTGTGAAGATTAAATAGCACAAAATAAAGTAAAACCTCAAAGGAACCTAACTTTATCCAAAGTTATCTTGATGTGAATGGCTCTACTCATTCAGCAGTGGCCCTGATATTTTGGTAGAGTGCTTGAGGTGGTCAGCTAGGACTCAGGCACCATGAATATGGCTCAGGGCCCAGCAAGACTGGACATTCAAACCTGTGAATGCATTCATGTTTATTCCCTTAGAGTTTTAGTGGGCCACATGGGAATATGGAAAAGGGGTCAATGCCCCAAACCTGGATTTGTCCCCTGCTGTGTTGAGTTACCTCCTCTCAGAGACCCCTTAATTCAATTAATATCAAGTTTTGATATTAACTGTGTGCCTGAGTGTTGACCATTAAGCCATTAAGATTCTGGCTTTTTAAACAGGAGAAGAAGGAAGGAAGATAGGGCAGAGCTGGGAGAAGCTGGGAGTTTGTTTACCTTATGCTCTCTTAGATCTGGGGTCTCCTACTCTCCTTCTCTCAGGGCCTGGGTTTCCTGGCTGGCCCCTATACATTAACTTCCTGGAAGAAGCCAAAATGACTCTAGGCAAACAGACCCAAAATGATGATGATGGCAAAGAGTGGGGGTAGGGGAGGCAGACAAGCGAGCTGCAGGTAGGACTGGAGGTCTCATGAACCTAGCCTGGGCTGGGGAGGGAAAATCCCCTATCATGGGGCTCAGGCAGCATGGGTCAAGTAGGCAGCATGATCCAATCCAGTGGGTCACTGGGCACCATGCTTCTCTTCCTCTTTCCCCTTCCTAATTTCCTGTCTCCTCCTCCTCTGACATGGTTATAAATAATCTGGGCCGAGTATAGGTGACCCAGGGGAAAGTGTGGGGACTGGAGACAGGACAGAGATGGATCTTGCCACTTAGTCAGGGGGTCACAGGGTTTCAGGTTGCTCAGGGGAATTTTGCTTTCTTGTTTTTTTCCACTACTGAGTGAGAGAGTAAAAGCAGAAATGATCTGGCCTGGCCTCCTGGGCTGGTGCTGGGTTACACAGGCAAGAAGTTGCCTCTCTGCTTGTTGCAGGTCTCCGGGCCAAAGAGCTAGAAAGAGGCTTAAAGTGGAGGCATCTTGGGACACAAGAAGACAGGATGCCAGGCTTGTCAGGAGCTGAGGGCTTCTGCCCCTACCCTAGCCTGGTTTTCTACCTGCTTCCTCAGCCACCAGCCCCATCAGTCTTAGGACAACTAGATGAGAGGGGCCAGTTCTTATCTAGTGTCTTCCTACTTGGCTGGGGTGTGTATTGAAGGCCTTGATAATTCATGAATGAAGATTTATTGAACACAAAAAGTACTCATGTCTTTATGAAGACATTGCTATGACCCTACCTTAACGGGTTTAGCCTGCCTCACTGCTTGTATAGGTATGGACACCCTCCTCTACAGTTTCATCTTGCTAAGCAGGCATGAGCAAGGCATCTCCATTTTGGTAGCATCTCTTGTTTCCAAACATTTGGGACACACAAAGTTTCTGTGGGAGAGAAGGCACTGACTTTCTTATACATTCCTTTTTGCCTGACTTCCACTACCACTCATGGCCCAAGGGAACTGTTGGCCACTATAGTTGTTTTCTACATAATTTCTCTTCACACATGATTTTCTAGGAAAACTATGAGCTTAATCACCCCACACCCCCGGAGTTTCAAAGAAATCAGGGCCTTGAAGGCATCTTTTCATGTGGTATGTATGTGGTGTATAGGCTGCAACTGGCTCCTATTCCCAGGACTATTGTTACTTTCTCTGGACATGAACACAGGCCATCTCCCTGGTATTTTCTTCTGTCTCATGTGAGTTTGTGGCCTTCTCTCTGCCTAACCACCCTCTTTCCAATGCTCTGACACTATATAGAAGCCTGGAACACCAAAGCCTGCATGCAACCAGAGACCAATAAACTCAATGGCACTTTTTTTTTTTTTTTCTGTTTAATCTGATTTGCTTGTTGGATGGGGGCAAGTCAAGTCTTCAAGGTTAGATTGAGATTTTTCTCAACTCACACTTACCTGGAATTTCTGTCTTCAACAATATGCCTCCTTCCCCATGACAGAGAACACTACCAGAACCTGGCTGCTTCCAGGATCCAGGGATCACCCGACTCTAAGGGGAAGTCAAGGGCTTGGACTTCCAAGAGTCTTGCTCACTTATGGGAAGGCCACTCCCATAGGTACTGGTTCTTGGAAGCAAAAAGGAGATGACTGCTGAATGTGAGTACTGTCTTGGAGGACAAAGTCAGATACTGCTAATTAATGTTGTCAGTGTTGACTTCATTGGTGATAAAGGTTAGGGAGAAAGATGTTAACCAGCTTCAAGGTTCCTGAGCCAACTGTGACCAATCTGAGAAATGCAGGTGACACCACGTCCTTCCAATGCACCTGTGCCTTAGAAAACACTCTACTCTGAACTCAGGATTTTCCCAGTGCAGATGTAGGCATGCTGCAAGCTAATTCATATGCATGCTCATTAGGCATTAGTAATAGTAATAAAGAGTCCCACCAGGGTAGTCTCCTGGTGATTGGGAGAGATAGTGAAGAATTTAGGAATATGAACTTAGAATGAAGGATATTTGAGATTGAACCACAACTCTGTCTTTTATCACTGGGAAGAGTAAAATGTGAATTCTGAGCCTTGGTTCTTCAAGTGGCAAAATGGGAAGGGTCTTGTTTCTAATTCAGGACTGGCTGGTGGGAAGGTAGGTGAGAGATAGCAGCCATGATCAGGGCCCTCAATAAATGCTGAGCTGATGGAGCTGCATCTGAGAAGTGTGCCCTTTGCTTCTCAGAGAAATCTGTGCTCTCTCACAGTCATTAAAGCCTTCTCAATGCACTGCTGAAACCAACAGAAGTTACAGAAGGTTGGCTTTGCCCTGATGGAGACAGACTTCAAGAATGCATTTCTAGAGGCAAGATCAAAAAAGGGAAATGCAAGACTTCTGGAATGCAAGATTCAGTGCTCTAGGGTTAGGCCTGGCTCTGAAGTCACAGAAGCAAGAATTAATCAAGGGAAACATAAGCCCAGAGGCACAAAACACTTTCCTGGGATCACTAGCTAGTTGGTGTGGTTAGATTCCTTTCTGTCCCATATTGCACCTCTTGGTACCACATCCACCTCCTGACAGTGGAGAGACAAGTAGGGACCCACAGAGAAGAGCCTAGGTGGCCCCTGATACTCACTATCTCTCACTGCCTACTTCTGCAGACCGAAGTACAAAACAAAAATACCACCAACACAACAACAAAAACCAACAACAAACAACCACAAAAATATAGTAGATCCCCTTCCACCTGTCTACCCTCTTCCCACTTCCCAACAAAGGGCTCGTTCCAGGTGTTGATCGATTCAGGGATTTCCAGATGACTTGGCAGAGCTGTATTCGGATTTCTGGTAGTTGGTATTTTCTATCCTCATGAGTGTGGGTCTCACCTTTACAGGCTACTGGTGAAAAAAGTATTATCCCACTTGGAAAGTCATCCTGTTAACTTGCACCCAGGACTCCCAAAATGTTTATGCCCTTTAACAAACAATTGTGTGTATAGAAGTTTTGTCCAAAGAAATAACTGGGCAATGCCTAAATGTCTCCTGCAGAGAAATTTCTTAAATAAGTGTTATTATCACAGTGGGATGCCAAAGAGCCATCAAGTAGCCTGAGGTAGTTTCTTTGTTTATCAACAAGGAAATAGAGTAATAGAAGCTGTTTTTCAATAATAATAAACAATAAGGATATGTACATAGATGCTTAGAGAAAAGTAAGAATGTCTATCTTCCAAAATATCAAAGCAGTTTATTCATAAGGTGTGTAGTTTTGGATGACTGACATTTTGTCCTGTATTTTCCAGAAAATGAAATTTCACAACAGTGACATATCACTTGGAAAGCAAAGCCTCCTTGGATCCTCTGTGTGTGGATTGAGGGCTCCACAGAAGGTGGAAGCCAGCACAGCCTACTTCTTTTGGGGGTGCTCCTTATAGCTCTCAGATCTTATGCTATGTTTCCTGAAATCCCCGATTACTCTGTGGACCTGGAGATTGTGGAACTCTGTAGCTGAGGCACCTGCTATGGGAGGGATCCATGGCACTTTCCACAAGAAATTTCCAAGTGGAATGTTCCTGTGGGAGGCTGTGGGCGGGACAGTTTCCTCAGTTTTTCTCCTAAATGGGCCAGATCTATGACTAGGGGTTTGCCAAAACAGAATCAGGGAAACCAGGCTTCAGAGTGCTCTCCCTGTCTAAGTCTAGAAGTAGCCAGGGACCCGTGGATTGGCCTAAAGTTGGCCCAGTCCTAGAGGGGAGCAGTGTGGGAAAGGTTGAGTACCTGCCAGCAGAAGCAGCTGGTGGAGGAAGGGGAGCATCTCAAAGAAACATATGGGACCTTGGGCGCTGGGCTCTGGGCCAACAGCATGGTGACTGGCTAGGGCCAGAGAAAACTTTGCAAGTTCTTAAAGGGCTAGTGAGCAGCTACCTGGGGGCTGGAAAGGAACTCTGGATTCCCTGTGAAAAGACCAGGGCTGGTCCCTATAGAATCCCTTCATTGTCACTGGCATTTTAGGCAATTCACTCCACTCCACCTAAGACCCTACTTCCACACCTGTACAATTGAAGGTCACTATATATCTGTATTTGCATATCTATATATACATGTATAGATTTGCAGTGGAGTGTCATATGACATTTGTACTGTCATATGAAGTCATCACAAAGAACAACAAAATGCCCTTGACTCCCCTTTGGAGCACATAACAACTGCCTCCACTGTAGCCAGTGCCTCCTTCATTGACTTTGGGACTAGCTGCTATTTTGTTGTTGTTGAACATATTAAATTAAGCACTTGGAGAATGAGTATCATACAAGACAGCTTTGTGCTAGATCAAGGACTGGCCTTATGTTAGCTATCACTAGAATCCTGCTTGGAGCTAGTGCACATGGGAATCATAGGCTGGGGGAACTGATGTTTAAAATGGAGGATATATGTATACATGCATGTGTATCACACAATACACATGCATGTATTATAATGGAAATATTTTTTAGGAATAGTTGAGTTCAGACTGGTCAGGGGCATGTAGGACACAGAGTCTGGTTTCATTGGTTGAATGGAGTACCCTTCTTCACAAGAGACATCCACATTCATTTCCTCTATTCTCATTTAAAGACCAATGTTTCAGGGAATTGGCTTTGTGATTAAGCAAAGAGAAGGAAGTGCAGCTTGCCTTCACTCTGAAAAGGAAGCTCCCTGTGCACTCCACATACTAAAACTGCCCACTGCAGGCAGAGGGTTTTTATGAGCAGAATCAGGAAGGCAGAAAGGAACTTTGTTTGGGAAGGTGGCCTCTTCCTATGACTTTGTGACATAAATGATTAGGCTTCTGGTGGTCCCCAATTTGTCCTGGGATGTTACCTCAGACTTTGAAATAACAAACGGGGTCCTGCAAGATCCACAAGGAATAACAAACATAAACGAATAGGCTTTTCTTCAGGCTTGTCACCAGCTGGCCTCTGTGGGTGAGAGGCACAGGCCACAGGTAGGGGTATTTGGGAGGCAGGTGTGAGTTCATGCTACATATCACCCTGAGAGATCAACTGATGTGAGCCAAGGACCTACTGACTTGGATTCAGGGACTGCTAAATGATACACTTAAAGACAGCTTCTGGGTCCAGACAAAACAGTAATGTAAGAAGTCAGAGTACATGTAATATGAACATATACACATTTATGCATGTATATTCATGAGTATATACAGACTTTAATATAATACAGGATGTTTATCACAGAGATGTTGATAAAACTGTCCAACAAGCTCTTGGGACTGGACTATATGAATGAACATGTTTAGACTGAAAGAACACAGATCATCAGCAAATGTGTTCTCTATGATTCCATCTGAGGTGAAACCATGTCTGCATGTGTGCAGGATTGGGTCAATCTAGGAAACAGTCTCGAAGGTACCACAAATGCCAAGTCTTAGGTATACCATTTTCATTCTGCTGTCCTTCCCCCTTTCTTCTGCACAGTTGCATCATTATACAAAAGAAACAATGAAAAACAATACAAAAGAAAGCAAGACACAGACTAGAAAACTGTCAGGGAGAGTGTGGATCAGTAGCCATAGCAGAAGAAACAAATACCTCCATTCCATTTTGTAAAATGGAGGTTAATTTCAGTATCCCTGTTAAAAAGAATAACAGATGATTCAAATCTTGAGAAATTAACAGTTGTCTTTTTTTTTTGACACTAGCTAATGCATACAGGTCATCTGATTAATTGCTGTCTTCTGGCATTTTAGATAATACAATATTTTAGAGGAATGAAACTTCTGGATAGCGCTGGGGTTTGCAAATATTTACTAAGCACCAAGGTGTCTTCCCCTGAACCCTGTCACTCAGGAGGTGTCTAAGTGAATGAGTCATCCAAGCACTGTTTTCTAAGTGCTTTTCCCGTCCGTGCATGACAGCTCTATGGTACTGCTGTCACATCCACTCTCATCCCACTTGTGAGAGCCTAGAGGTACAGTTTTGAATCCAAAGCTTAAGCCTGCAAGCCACCATACCCCAGTGGAACGAGAGGACCCATGATGCTGGGATGTGCTCCCCTGGGGTGCTGGGGTTTTCTAGGTCATTTTCCTTACAGGAGGTACTCTGAAATTGCAGACCCCTAGCTAACTTGGTCTCTGGCTTCCCTGAGTCTTCTACCTATTCCTGAAAGGGAGGCCAGTTGAGAAGGTAAGCATGTGCCAGGCATTCAGCAAATAGTTTCTTATGGGCATCAGCCATACCACATTGCTGGGTGTTAACTTACCCAAGTCCAGCACCACTAGCAAAAGCAGAGCCAGGCATGGCCTCACCCAAAGCTCCCTGGTTAAATATGTGGACTCATCTGGACTGGGACAGCTGCACCAGGCAGGCAGAGTCTACCACTCTACCCAGTTTCCTTGAAATCCATCCATACAGGAACACAGCTCCAGCTAGCCCTGTGCCAGGCCCTGCAAGCTCCTACTTGTACAAAAGGATTTTCAAACATGTTACCATCTGTACCCTGTCTGTGCCTCTATGCTTTTCTGGGTGTTAGGACAATCTCCTGTGAGATTTACAGTGACCATAGAAGGCAGGGAGGGAAAGGGTGGTGATGATGGTTATTTTTTTTTGTATTTTATTTTTTTCTTATCAGTTACATTTTATTAACTCTGTACCCCAGCCGTGTCCCGATCCCTCATTCCCTCCCAGTCCCTCCCTCCCTCCCTCATCTCCACCCTGCCCCTTGCCAAGTCCACTGATAGGGGGACCTCCTCCCCATTCATCTGATCCTATTTTATCAGGTATCTTCAGGACTGGCTGCAAAGCTCTCCTCTGTGGCCTAACAGGACTGCTCCTCCCTTAGGGGGTGGGGAGGCCAAAGAGCCAGCCGTTGAGTTCCTGTTAGAAATAGTCCTTGTTCCCCTCACTATGGGAAACCAATTGGTTACTGAGCTACCACAGGTTACATCTGAGCAGAGGTTCTAGGTTACATTCATACATGGTCCTTGGTTGCATGTCAGTCTCAGAAAAGACCCTGTGCCCAGATATCTTTGGTCCTTGTGGAGCTCCTATCCTTTCCTCATCAGTCTAACTCCCCTTCTTTCTTATGATTCCCTGTACTCTGCCAAAGGTTTGGTCATGAGTCTTTGCTTTGAAAACACTGCTAGTTAGAGTCTTTCCAACTGGTACAACCACTCTGGAAATCTATCTGGCGCTTTCTAAGACAATTAGGAATAGTGCTTCCTCAAGACCCAGCTATACCACTGCTAGGTATATACCCAAAGTTTGCTCAAGTACACAAAAGGGATATTTGCTCAACCATGTTTATAGCAGCTTTATTTGTACTAGCCAGAACCTGGAAACAACCCAGATGTCCATCAACGGAGGAATGGGTACAGAAATTGTGGTATTTTTACACAATGGAATACTACTCAGCAATCAAAAAGGAGGAAATCATGAAATTTGCAGGCAAATGGTGGGATCTAGAAAAGATCATCTTGAGTGAAACATCCCAGAAGGAGAAAGACAAACACGGTATATACTCACTTATATAGACCTATAAGATATAATAAACATAATGAAATCTATACACCTAAAAAAGATAATCAAGAGAGCGGACATGGGGTAAGATTATCAATCCTCATTTTGAAAGACAGATGGGATACGCATTGAACATTGACAGGAGTGATGATGGTTATTAATTTTCCTGCTTTCAGTCCAGCCCCCTACAATGCATTCTCTGAAAAGTAGCCAGAGCAAGCTATTGAAATGTCAGTCACTTGTCAGCAATGGCTTGCTCAAAGCTCTCCAGTGGCTTCTCAACTCTTTAACAAGTTCTAGAAGATTATATGGAATTTGACCTTTGTATACCTCCTTTTCATTATGAGGAGCCCTGTCTGTCCCAACCATTGTCTATCTCTCTTTTTTCCCCAAGAACCTGATATTGTATTGGACATTTGTTTGTTTGTTTGTTAAGTCTCTTCTACCATAAGTGCCAGGGATGGAGAGATCTCACTCCTTAGAGGATTCCTGGACCGTTAATGCTGACTAAAATACACGAAATAACATATATTGATACATGAAGGAAGTTGGGACTCAGGTAAATAAAGTATCTTGTTATGGGTCCACAGCAGGGGAGGGAGGTGGAACCAGACTTAGCTTTCATGCTTCAATATTTGAGTGGGTAAAACCCAAGCTGGAGAATTCTAACATTCCAGCCATTGTTTTTTATTGATGGGAAGCAGATCTTTCAGACAGTCCATACAGAGTAGGGAGATTCTGCCACCTGTTGGCTACTGCATCAGAAAAAAATTAATTAATTTAGCCACTTGCTGAGCTATGTGCACCTAGGGAGGAAGGGCCAGAATTTAAAGGAGCCATTTCTGCTCCTCTGTGGGAGCTTTCTAGACCACAGGCAGTGGCATTTCAACTCGTAAACTTTAAGAGTATATATTTAGTTATTTGCTTCCAAGCTGAGGAAGCAGAGATGAAAAGTGACTTGCCCACGGTGACTCTAGGGGATAGAAGTCTAGGCAGTACAATCAAAATTTCCTCATTTCATCTGGGAGTTTTGATCTACCCACTACAGAATTTTTCAGATGGACCTGGGAGAAATGCCCAGTCCCTTCATGCTACATTTTTCTTCTCTGTGTTTTGTACACCAGCATACTAGATTCAGTACTGGCAGGAGCAGAGAGGAGTGGTGCTGGCACTAAGTGACATTAAAAATCTGGGGGAATCTGTCTCTTGAGGAAATTCACACTTGTCCCCTCCCCTTGGGATGGGGGAGGACAAAACCAACATTTCTGGGGCAACTGGCCCCTAACTTCCCACTGCTCTAGGGTAGCCTTGAAGATTGAAGAAGACTGGCAGCTCATTACCTATAGTAAACTTAGACTTAACAGAAACATGTCAAATCACAAGTCACCAAGTGTACCCCTCCAAGTATACTGATGAAAAAGGACAGGGACAAAATAGGATCTGCTAAATTCAGCTAGGCAACTCTCAGCAGTCTGTCTAGCCACATGGCTGATTCTAGTCTTAAGCCAGAGAGGCAGGAACTAAATTGAACATTAAGCTGACACTACTTTTGATCTGAGACATCCTTTCATGATCATGCCTGGTGGTTCTGAGCATGACTCCCTCACTTACTTTTCTTGTTGGTGCCCAAAGAATGTCTGTAATTGTTACCAACCAGTGGATAGAGCAAAGAAACATGTCCCTTTTGCCCAGCTGGCTCCCAGTTGGCACTTAATTATGACTGAGATACAGTAGGGGTGGGGGTAGAGCCTGGCCGTTAGACTTTCAGATTCTCTTTTGTACCCCCTATGCAGGCTTGCTTCTTAGCCTAGGAGATGACTGGTACCAGATTCTCCTGTTAGCCAACACCTTCATAGCAGCAAGGGCACTGGCCTTCTGATTCATTAAAAGTGGTCCTGCTTTCCATCAGACCCTAATTGGTCTGTGTCTGGCTTTCACCTCCCACAGAATGCTGGCCACTGTCTATTCCTTCCTCCAGCCAGAACAATGCCTGGCTTTGGCCCCTGACTCTGGCCCAAGCAGGCCTGCCAAGCCATGGCTCTCAGGCCTAATTTTGTATATCAAGATTGGCTTCCCACACCTACAACCTTGCTGGAAGGCAGATTTTGGAAAGGCTAACCACACACACTAACATACTATTTTGAATTTATCCAAATGCTCCCCAGTCCCCGGAAGGACCAATGTACCACCTGGAAGACTTCAATCACAAGTTAGCATTTATATCCAAGATTCCTCTCCCTTCTCTAACTGGGTTTTTCTGCACTGTCCACTTGGATGACTACCAGTCAACGTTCCTTGCTTCTACCTGACTTGAAATCAAAATGTGCTGGCCAAGAGTAAGTGGGGCAGCTGCCATTCCAAGAGGGGGAAGGTTGGCAGCCAGGCTGTGAGCCTGCAATGCCCCATATGAGGCTCAGCTATCTCTCTCCATTTTCTTTTCTCTTTTCTTAGAACTTATTGGTTCTCTTACTGCCCTCTAGGTTCTTCATGGCCTTGGGAAGGGAGCCTCTTCCAAAATAAGCATTGTTGCTGTTTCCCTTATGACCTGTATCTCAGTGCTTATAGACTTATAAGGTGTGAGTTCACATCTCCATTTTCTTTTTTTAAAATATTTTTCCTTTTCAACTGAAAATAGATTCTTCTCTCATACAATATATCCAAACCACAGTTTCCCTTCCCTCCATTCCTCCTAGTCCTCCATCTCTTCTCTCCCCCAGAGCCACCCCTCCTTTGTTCCTCTTTAGAAAGGAGCAAACCTTCAAGAGATAACCCCCAAATAAGACAAAGCAAAATACAAATAAGACAAGGCAAAAGCCCTCATAGCGAGGCTAGACAAGACAACTCAATAGGAGGAAAAGAGTCCCAAGAGCGGACAAAAGAGTCAGAGATACATCTGTTCCCACAGTTAGGAGTCCCATAAAAACAGTTAAGCTAACAGCCATATCATATGCAGAGGACCTGATGCACACCCACACAAGCCCTGTGCTTGCCATTTCACTCTCTGTGAGCCCATATGAGCCCTGCTTAGATAATTTAGTGGGCCATGTTCTCCTCATGTCCTTTATTCCCCTCTGACTCCCCTCTTGGGTGCGGTTCCCTGACCCCTGAGGAGAGGGACCTGATGGAAACCTCCAATTTATACTCTCCACATAATCTCTACTGTGGTTCTCTATAGCAGCTCCCATCTTCTGTCGGAGGAAGCCTCTTTGCACATCTCCATTTTCAGTATGCAAAAGGTAAGGTAGTTTGCCTGAAAACGATCTGTAGTCATAGCTGCTTGGGAAATGGAAGCAGGCAGATTTCAAGTTCAAGGCCAGTTGAGGGTATATGACAAAACCTGGTCTTTTGTATTTACTTTTTTAAAGGGCTGGGGATACCACTCAATGGTAAAGAATTTGCCTAGCATGGACAAGGCCCTAGATTCAATTCCTATACACATACATACATACACATGAGACTGTGCACGCATGCGTGTACACACACATACACACACACACACACACACACACACAGGGCAATGCAGATTCAATCCTCAGTTCCATGTTACCCCAAATCCTCTTGACCTCTTGACCTCTACACTGCATGCACCTTGCACAGTGAGAGGCTGCTAAGTCTCCAACAGGAGATGCATGGAAGCTACCAATTCCCCTCCTTTCTTTTCTTTCTTTTCCTTTTTCCCCATCACCCTCTTTCAGCAGATTGGGAATAGATACACAAATTCAAGGGATTCCCACTGGAAAACACCAGAGACAGCTGTCCCCTACTTCCATGTGTGTGTTTTTCTCCCAGGGTCTGAAGTCTTGCTCCTGTTTCCTCTGCCCAGCCTGTGGAGCCAAGCCAGGACACCTGGTGCATACCTCCCTCTGCTCTGGCTCTCACAGCAGAATCTGCAAGGTGTTTCCTGTGGATCCTACTGATGTGCTTGGCTAGGGCAGAGGGAATCCAGCTAGAACATTGTGAGCTGCTACCCACAGTGTGCATAGTATTTTGTCTATGCTCTTAAATAAATTTAAAAAAATCCCAACCCAGGGCAGGGTGGGGAAGACAAGGGAAATGAAGACAAAAAATGTATTCCCAGAGCAAAGCCCATTCAATCTTTCTTGTGTTTCATAAATAGAAACCTCTATGGCAAGGATGTGAATAAGCCAGGTCCAGGATGTTGGGGGGAAAACTGAGGTCTGTGTGACTCTGGTGCCTCCACTCTTCCTCAAGAGGTTGAGAGTGTGGTGAAGCAAGTTTGCTCCTATTTTCAGAACATCTTTCTCTGAGGGCCTCAGGGAGCATGGCAAATAAACCACCAAGATTGTGCTGTTTTGGGGAGAGGTGAATGGTAATGGTGACCCTGTGCCATTCCACAAGGGAACTGGAGGGGCCCAGAGGAGACATGAGATTTTAGCACACTCTACTCAAAGTGAGCCCTTCTCAGCAGAGTGTCTAGCAGCATCATGGCCAGGCTGCATGGTGCTTGCTTCTCATTAGCAAATGCTCCCTGCCACTTTGAGTGGCAGAGGGACCTAGTGAATTGATTAGGGCCACTCCATACTCACTTGTACAAGTTGAAATCATCAAGACAGAGAATGTAGTGAAAAGAACCCTATGACAAGGCCAGACACACCCCAGTGACTTCAATGTTCAGAAATATAGTTCTAGAGAGCATGGGGTACAATGCTTTCTAGAGTGGACACAGGACTGATGAAATAAATTATAAAAAATAAAAAGAATCTCAACCCAGGGCATACGGGTGGGGTAGACAAGGGAAATGAAGACAAAAAATGTTGACTGATGAAAAGAAATTAGAGCTGATGGAAAAATGCCTAAATAAGAAATACAAAGGGACAATAAAATAAAGTCAGGTCCTGAGATAGTAAGGGACAGTGGTGTATAGCCTTTCCAACTTGATCCTCATGTAGAATGGAGGGATTTAGAAAGGTACTGGTAGGCAAAACTCACTCAGAAAATGAGTGGAAGACAAAGTGAATCTAGTTCCTCTGTGGCCCCTACTTCAGGGCTTTTCCTGCTACTCAGTGCTTATTGTATCATAAGATTCTCCATCCTATCCTGTATTTCCACACTCAAAAAAGCAGTTACTTAGTAGTAACAGATGGACTCATTAAGTCACAGCAGAAATTAAGATCTACCCTTGTAACAAACGGTTCACACTCAAGATTTTAAATAGACAATGGTGATGTTTTAGGTTAAATGGCCACAATAAACTAATCATGAGTAAGGAAGATCTGGTCTTTCTCCACTTTTGCCCTAATGGATGCTCCTTCTCCCACTCCTTCTCCCTGGAAAGTTTGCATACACTCCTTGCCATGGTAGTTAGCGCTGAAGGATGCAAACAATAAGAGGATGATGGGGAGACTGGGAAAGTGGGTCAGAGGCAGAAAGAAAAAGGACCATTGGAATCTGATTTATCCTGACAAGGACTTAGGGAAAATCGGAAGTGTGTATGTCCATATCAATACAACAGGAGATAATACAATAGGCAGACATGGGACAGCCTGGCTTCAGTCACAGATGCCTCAACTCTTGGGATGAGCCTGACAAAAAAGTTAAAGGCAGTCATACTTAGTGACCCTGAATGTCCTGTCTGTCTGTTGAAATGTGCCCAGCTTCCTATAGGCACTTCTGGAAGATTAAGTGTTGCCCAAAAATAATAAACAGGAGCTTTAGAGACAAGCACCTGGACTGACCTGCTGAGTTCCCCACTTCCTCATTAGATAATCTTGGGAAAATAACTTATTCCCATATGCCTCAATGCTTTGAGATGGTGCTAAGGACAACACTTACTCTATGAGGTCATAATGAGGCCCAAAATGGGACAATTCATATAACGAACTCCACACTCATCATGCACAGTACTTACATATAAACATTGGTGCTTGTTGTAATTGATAACAGAGTGTTGAATGAATGATACCATCAAAGCCGGTAGATTTCTCATCATTGAGGAAAGTGGCCAATGCACTCCAGTGACTCACTGGCATTTTAGATTAATATTAAGCTACATGTGTTGAGCTGCAGTACACCTGTTGCTTATTGTAAAAGAGCACTGGCATAACATTAGAAATGTGTCCCCCATTGCTCTTTGCTGTTGTACATGGGAGCATCTAGAAGCAGATGTGTGGTGTGCTGATATCACTTCCTATGGACAAGCAGACTCAAAAATTACAGATCACTTTGGTTATTTAGGCAAAACACTGTCTGACTTCAGCTATTCAGTGAAGTGGAAGGGAGAAATGATTGGTGCTGTGCATGTTTTGAGGATGCCCTGTGCTGTGGTACTTGCCCAAGGGGATGGAACCCTAGTGTCTAACAATAAGGTGTGGTCAGACTTGTGGCCAGTTTATCAGGTAAACCCTCTTTTAGAGTGCATTTGTACTGTTGAATGATGGGGACAGGTACACTCTAAATGACCTGTAAAACCCCAAACCATCCTAGAAGCTAGGATGAATATACATGAGCTCTGTAAACTAGACCCAGTTTGCAGTAGAGTCTTTAAACACAGGAAGGGTTTGAAGGAGCTGATTCTCTCAAAGTTCTTAGCAGCAATGGATTACCTAAATCCTTCCTTGATTGGTCAGCCTTGGCAGTCTTCTCTCATTCCACATTTCTGATGCATCTAACCTTTTGGTTGCTAATTGTTGAGTAATAGAAAAAGGGCGAGTTATATGGCTGGGTACATCTGTATTTAATTTCTAATTGTACGACCTCTAACGAGTTCCACAACTCCCCTGAGTCTTGTTTGTTTCTGTATCAATAAAAATGCTACCATTAGTTTTAAGGAGCAGATATCTATATTATCTGTAGATGTGTGTCTCGCTTGCTGTTATATTTTACCATTTGACACAGAATCTGGCATGTGTGTAGTAGATAATCAGGAGATATCTACTGGATGCCTTCGGGTACTGTGTGTCCAGTAGAGGAAATGTTCATGGAATAGATGGTATTCTCTTTCTCACTGACCCTTCTCTTCCCCATTTACACTGGCCAGGCCAGGGAAGATGGTTCAGAAATACCAAAAATATGGTGGGAGTTGGTTTTACAATTCTGTCATTATTCACCATGACCAGAAGAGACAGCAGTTAGCATTCTTTATCTATATTTTTGTTTAAAGACTTGAAGAGGCACTTGGAGCTTATCTCAGAAAAACATTTCTCCACACCCTCCATGATAGCTATTTCTGATTAACTGTTTTAGAGCTTACACACTTAGAATTTTTCTCATTCCTGTTCTACCTGAGTGTCCATCATGCCTGAGCATGGGAGTTGTGAGTTGCTGGACTCGGGCCAGTAATACCTGTTTCCAGCAGAATTCTCCCAGCTATTTGTACTTGCTATTCACAACCTTGTTGGCTTGTTGAAAATAAAGCTGGAGGAATCTCTGAGTATTTGAGAAGCTACCCAAAGAACATGTTAAGAGTAATACCAGGGTGGGGTTTTTTGTTTGTTTGTTTTTAACATCTGTGCTGTATAAAATATACTACAGAAACAGAGCAGACATTGCTGAATGCTCAAACCACAGTATTGCCTCCTGCTCCTCCTGGTGCCTTCTGGGAACAGAATTGTTGTGTGCAGGTCTGATGTGCAGAGGGGGAGGTCCCTTGGCTTACTGGTGGTTCCAGTTCCTAAACCTCTTCCAGCATTGCTTAGCTCTTCTAGCAAACAAAATCACAGATTAGGAGAAAAAAAAAATCAAATTCTATAGACAGTTCCTGAGATGCTGCCAGCTGTTCTGCTCTCACAAACGGCCCGACCTGAAAGCTCAATGTTCTGAGAACTGTTGGAGGGCACGGTATTTTTCTGGGCACTGCTTCAAAGGGGCTGTGGCTAGGCTGTTATTCTGGTGGCCACTTGTGTGGGATAAAGTTTCCCATGGACCCACGGGAAGGGGCTGGAGCCCTGCAGGGAGGGTGGGGGTGGCCTGAGCCCCCCTTGCCAAGTGTGAACCAATGGCAAAGAGCAAGTGGGTAGTCCTGAACCCTAAGTGTAACTGAGCTTAGCAAAAGTCAGTGTGAACTCTAGACATCAAATCTTCTCTGGCCACAGCACAGATGACCAATCAACATCCAAAGCAAACCAAATCCAGGAGGTTAAGGGGTTTGAGTTGGGAGAGAGTGTGGAGATGCAGGGCTGATTTAAATCCTAACTTTGAACTTCAGCAATGGGTTGCAAAGTGGAAGGAGCCCTTTGTGGGTCTGATACAAAGAGGGGTGTGTAAGACTCAAATTAGTTTCTTGGGATTTCCCAAAGCTTTGGGGGTGGGCTCACCTGAGAGTACATATTCAAATAGTTACCTTAGCTTGAATTCTTGATACTCACTTGGGAGATCAGTCCCATTGTAAGCTCTGTTTTCTGTTACTTTGTAGGCTAGGTTCTCTAGTCTATAGGTTTTTACCTTTACTTACAGCTCTACCAACAGGCCCATTCCCTTCAGGTTTTAGTCACTTCTAAGATGGCAGTTTGAGTAGGATGCCCCCTCTGGTCTGTGGTTCTGTTCTGTCACCTTCTACTTCCATCTTCCTGTCTCATAAGAGAGAAAAAAGTTTTACTGAAGATAGAAACCTTGTCTACCTGCTTATTGTCAGCTCTCTAAGGCATGGTGTTGGATCAAAGTGTTTTATATACTTGTGAATAAATACTGAGCAGTGCTTGTGGAATAAGAGGAAGAGAAAGAGGTGAGGGAGACAGAAGAAGGAAAAGAATACAAACAGGGAAATAAGAAAAACACAGGATGGGATGTGGCCAGAAGGAGCAGCTGAATTTGCTTTTCTACCTGCCAATGCTGCTGCAAGAAAATCATCAGCGGCAGACCTGGAAGAGCTTTCAGTGGGAGCTTCCTTTAGGTTCCTGAGCCTGAGTCCCTCATCTCTTGATGGGTCTGAGCACAGCCCTTCCATAGAGATAGCAGGTTGACTGAGGCCTCTTATAATAGCATCTCCATATTTACTCTTCTTGTAGTGTGAATCTTCCCTGTTTGAGACCTGAATCTCTTCTTAGATTCTCAGATCACATTTCACTTGCCTCTTTTTGTCTAAAAAAAAAAAACAAAAACAAAACCAAAACCAAAAACAAACAAACAAACAAACAAACAAAAACAGGACTCCTGACCCTCTCTACTCCGGGAGAGTAGAAAAAACAATAGGAAAACAATCCTGTATTTTTCTATTATCTTGTATTCCCTCTACCAGCCTCATCCATTCATTCATTCATTCATTCATTCATTCATTCATTCATTCATTCATTTAACAGTTTTGGAAGCCTGCTGCATTGAAGGCTTGATGCCAAGTGCTGACACTCCAGGTTGTACCTGTTATCTGGTTACTAGGGATGCTGTTGAGTGCCAAAGAACTCATCATAAGAACAACTCCCAAGAAGGGAAGGGAGGGAACTGGAACAGTGAGAGTACATGGAAGTCGTTTTGCCTTTCAGAGACAGGAGGTTTCCCTAGTGAGGCAGCATTTCAGTTAAAGAGACACTGATGCATGGAAACAAAGTGGCACCTTACTGGTACCTTGAACAACTACACCACAGAAATATCACACACCTCCTCAGATTCAAGATCCTTGCTCCCAGCTAAGTCAACTTTATGTCCAGGAACCAGCCATCCCCTAGGACTTTTGCCCTGTCCTTGGCCAAATGATGCATATCTTTCTCCCAAATTGCCAGTGGCCAAGGAAGCAATTAAGGGTGACTGCCATTAAAAGCAATTGGATTAGAAATTAATTGCATTAATATCTAATTAATCAAATCTGAGAAGATGCCTGAGGCCAGGGACCCTTGCCATTTGCCTCCCAAGAGCTTCACACTGAGGTCATCTTGTGAAGAGAAAGGCAGGAGCAGGCTGGAGGTTTTGTTTTCTGTTCCTTTGGCAGACCAAGTTCCAGACATCCTGACTTTCTGGACATGTATTCTTTTGCTTCTCTTTCATGGCCTCTTTATTTTATGCACAAACACCAATGACACCAAGAGCTGTTTCCTGGTTCCTGGCTTAAGCAGAATCACACAGTGCACATTCCCTTTCCCTAGAGAACCAAGGCCTAAAACCTGAGCATCTCCAGGCCACGCTTGCTCAGAAACCCAAAGCACAATGTGGGTACCAGCTATGGAGTTTCAAGCACTGGAGCTCTGGAGTGGGGAGGTTTTAATGGCATTCCCTGAGATGGAATTGGGCTGAAATGATTTGCAGCTTTCCAGATATTCTGAGCGTGTATGGATCAGGTTTATTTTTAGCCACAGGCATTCATTTCTTGCCAAAAAACCCTGCTTAAATAAAACCAAGATTAATATTTTTACTTAACGGAAAGAGTTAGTCAGGACAGGCTTTGAACTGGAGCCTGCTTATCTTGATGGGGAGTGCATTTTATAATGTCTGGCCTTGGCTTCTACATAAACAAAAAGGGCCTTTGAAACTGACAAGAGAGAAGAGCCCTGGGGAACCAGGCTAGGATGTAGGAAGTGCTTATTCTGGGGGAGGCTGTAAGGGAGGGGTATCTTCCTGGAAAGTGGGAAGAGGACCTTGGTTTTACTAGGAGCTGGCTGCAGTTTTGCCTCATTCTTAGCCAGTTCCTTGCCCTCCCCCCTCCTCTCACAGTCTGGTCCAAGTTTCTGCTTCCTTTAATTTCAGATGCACCAAACAAGGTGTCTTCTTGAGGATGGATCCAGGACAGATGTTCCTGATGTCTCTCCCAAAGACAGACTCCACTCCCTTGTACCATAGGGGTTCTGGCCCTGGTTCTTTCCTCTGTGCTTGCCATACTTTCCTATCGTTTGTATGTTACTCCTGCCTTTGGACTTAGAGTCCCTTGGGCCTCTTTTATCCCATTATCCCCAAGTTAGACACAGGCCTCAGTCAGTGGGGGGATGGACAGATGTTTGTCTGACCTACCAGCTGAGGATTGCCCTTATCCTATTTTCATGGATCGAAAGCTAAGAAAGACTTGGTTATCTTCCACAGTTTACACAAGAGAGTTACTTATATATCCTTAAATCATACTCTTTGTGTGTGGTGCTGCACATGTGAAAATCACACTGAACTTAGTGTATTCAGAACAAATGTATTAAAAGCCTGTGATGTTTCAGGTCCTCCTGGGTTCTCTGAGTAGAACAGTTGGCCAAACAAGGCCTTGGAAGCCTGCATTCTATTGGGAAAATATAGTTAATCAATAAACAGGTGGCCTCGTGGTGGCAAGTGTCAGATAGAAAACAATGAGTCTAGAGCATGGTGGAGTGACTGTAGGATTGGGGAGGGTTATACAGAAAGGCAGTAGAGATGGAACCCTGACATATAGGTGATGAAGAGAACAATGCAGGAATGAAGCAAGGGTGCCCAAACTTAGCAACTGCAAGTGTAAAGATTCTGGGGTGTGTGTTCGGGGTGCTGGGGATAGGAATTGAGCAAGCTGCCATTTCCTGACACTGAGAAGACCCTCAGAGGCCCGGTTATGGGAGTGGCCTATATCCAGGAGCTCAGTGTTGGAGAAGTTATACCTCATATAGCTTAGCAGAATTCCAGGTGTGAGTGTCATTAGAGAGAGGCATAAAAGAGTCATGGAAGTTCCTGATCAGGGATTCCGAGCAGGGGGAAGTTGTCCTTGCACAGGTTGTATAGAAAACCACAGTTGTAAATAAGAGGCTATTTAAGTAAGAATGAGTATTCTTACTTAAGTATATTTAAGTAAGTAAGAATATTTAAGTAAGTATATAAGTATTTAAGTAAGTATTTAAGTAAGAATATGCCATTGATTGGACTGAGTCTCTTGAATGTTATGGGTAATTTTGACAAACTGGCTTTGGTGAGGTGAGGAGAGAATCCAAGTTCCATGTGAGAGAGAGCACCTGTGAGGTTGGTAGTCATATCCCACCATATGTATGCTAGGATGAGAAGTGACCCGCAGGAGGTCACACAATGACAGTAACAGTGTGCTTTGTGCCTCGTATTATTTCACACTATCATCACTGATTCATTAGAGATCTTCTTGTCTGACATTCTGGCTTGAGCCAATTTAGAGTCTGGGGTCATGGCACCCACAAGGCTGAGATCCAAGGAGACCTGGATGTTTCTAAGCCTCTTTCATCTTCATTCCTACTGCCTAGTCCTCAAATGTAGATCAAGGGTCTCCAAAGAGGTGACAGGTTCCTGATGAAGGACATTCAAGAAAATGAGTGCAGAAAGATGCTGTGTATCTTCAGAGGAAGACTTTGAGGAGCCAAAAAAAAAATAGATAAAATAAAATGCTACAAATCTGCAAGTCCTGTCCAGACCCCTGCTTGTGAATTATCTGCTTAGCTCCAAGGTTGCAAAGTACTTATACATACACATTGTCCTGTGCTGGGGAAGAAGAGTAAGCTAAATAAACAATCTACCACTATTTGTTGATGGTGACTATTTGCAGATTCTTGCTAGTAACCAGAAAGAGGGAAGAAGGAAGTGGGGAGAGAAGGAGAGGGAAGGAGGGTTACACAGAGTCCTGCCTGCCCTTCAGTCTCTATAGTTTCAGGGCAGAGCCAGCCATGTGGCTCCTAGGAGAGGATACATGGAGTGGTATGGCTCTTGATGGGAGCCTGAGATAGGCCATTTCCACAAACTTGCGGGCTTTTATTCCACACATTAGCCAGACCAGCAGCCCCACTGCTCATCCTTCCAGCCTGTCAGTAGGAAAATACATTCATTGGGTCAGGGAGAGAAAGGTCTGCATTTGATTGATGGTGGTTCAATTGGTGGAACAGTCTGAAAGGTTGTGAGGAGAGGCATGGTCCAGCTCCAGGGTGTCTTGTCCTTCTCTGAATATGTTGATTAACAGCAGATGTGTGATTTTTAGAGATACACCAGTGATCTGCTTGCCTGGGAACTATTACTGTTTAAAATTTGTGGGGTTGGGGTCCACATTGCTAGCAAAAGGGGGTGGACAATGGGGAGGGAGAAAATTAACAACCTTATATGCTTGGAAGAGGTATGCTCTCTCTGCCTTAGTTTTGCAAACACTTACCAACCTTTCCAAAATGTATTATAAGGAAGAAACACATTCTAAAGAGATGTGCTTTCATGCCTGCTTTCCCAGGTCTCTGATATATTTAAATACTCCACATATATCTGTTGATCTGTGAGTCAATTCCCAATCACACACAGCATGCCCTTTCCTCTTTTTGTGGTCTATAGAGTGAGCAAGTCTTTTATTATCCTTCCTTCTATACCCACAACCTCTAGTCAGTTTCTTCTCAGGAACTTTTAAGTTGAAATATTATTGACTCCTTAATTGATCTCTTCCTGCCCCTTTTAATCTCCTTGCCCTCTGAAGCAGAGAAGACCACAGAGGGCCTAGAGAGCCTCAGTGGCCTAGATGGGCTGGGACTCCTCCTTCCAGGCCCTGGCAGTACTTATAACCCATGATGATTTGTTCTATGGTGCTAAACTCCACTCTGTCTCCCTCCTAGACTGCAGTCTGTGAAAGAAGGAAATGGTGCTTTCATTTCTTGCTATCACCCCTACCAAGCATTCATGTGTCTATACACTAGTCTAGGTTATTCCCAGGCTGGCTCAGCTGCTGAAGGTTGATGGGAGAATAGTGTGTGGCCATTCTCTAGTAGTAATAAAGAGAACCTGTATTCATCCTGGTCCATCTCAAAGCTGCCATTTGGAGGTGGAGGGAGCAGTTAGGTGAGCTGTCAGTTCCAAGTTGTGAAGCCATTTTCTGTTGCTGTTGAAGTCTTAGACACTCTCAACCTTCTTGTTCCCTGTGACCTCCGCCTGGGCCAGTGACTGCCTCTGGGGAAAACCTTATTGCCAAATAGGAAAACACAGAATAACACACATTCAAATTGCACAGAACAACCGAAAGTAAATGAAGTTATAATTGATGAGCCAAACAGGTGGATTTGGGCCTGGCAAGCGACTGGACTTGGAAACACTCTGAATCTATTTGGAAGCATAGAATATTGTTTAATTTTAGTTTAGTTTCAAGAGGTTTTGTTTTTTAGAGAAAACATTGGTGTGGCCTCTAGCCTTGGCTGTCTCTGCTTCTACCTCCATCTCTCTGGACCACGGATAATATATTCCTTGGCAGGTCCTACTAGGTCACTGTTGGGTTATCTGTAGTGACAAGATGAGACACTTATGGAGGTGCTTCAGCCTGAAGGCCTCATGCACACTAATTCTGGGTCCTTTCATGTGTGCTCTCAAACCATTCTTTGTGATTTTTTCAAGGCTGAGATATTTTAATGAGTTTTCCTCATTTTCATCCCAGCCAGGAATCTCTCCTCTACCCTAGTCTCATGGAAGGTTGGCAGGTCTTAGCTGATGGGTCTTTAGGTGGACAGATATCAAATGAGGTTCTGGTAGTGGTGGCAATGGTAGTGGCAGTGGGTTAAGATGCACAGTGCTTAGGGTAGATCACACACTGTTCTTGGTGCTTGTTCTTGGCCTTCACAGCAGCTTTCTGATGACTGCTATCAACACTATCATTTTATGCATCAAGACACTGAGGCCCAGAGAGCTTTAGTAAATTTTCTATGGTCACATGGTACCCCTGCTAGGATTTGGCTCCATGCAGGGAGCCTGCCAAGCCCAGGTCTTTATGGAGTTTCTCCATTAGTTATAAGTATGTCACTTGTAATTGATGTGAAGGCATTGTGCCAATAAAAAAAGGAGAGATCTGTAGTGAGACCACACAGTAATGGTGGGATTTGAACTTGGATGTAACTCCCTGAGCACAAAAAAAAAAAAAAAAAAAAAAAAAAATCAGTGTATATTTTTTTCAAACTGTCCCCAGATGTAAAAGTTCCTAGTTCAGAACATTTCAGGATAAGAAAAGATTTGGCTGACCTTATATGCAGAAGTTTCCAGTAGTACCTAGATTAATAGGGCAGGCTTGCTTAAGACATTTTCTTTCTAAATCAAGGTGAGCTTGCTGCAGGAAAGGCTAGATGCTGCTATTTAAAGGAATCCTTCTTGCCTTCTTCCCCTTAGGTAAATCCTTACTTCCCAGTTTACCTCTGGATAAGTGAAGCAGCTGAACATAGAGTCACTTCAGTTCCTTGAGAATCTGTTGTTAAGTCCAGGTAGATCTTCTTTCTGCCCAACAGTTGGGCTGTTCCAATGTGCCCCTGAGGTTGGGGTAGATGAAAGAGTCCCTGGAGCAGACATGGAGGTTGTTCTGGCACCTTGTCAATCAATGTCTGGCTTTTACAATAGACCTGGAAATAGCCATTCACTCCATCTTGACTTGAATGCCTCAGGTCTGGATCTGGCTTTGTTAGTGGGCTTTGTGTTGTCAGGATGGTAAAAAGGTCTTAGAGGGGTCAGTGATTCATTCAAGTTTTGATTTCATGTCTGACCACAAAAGTGGGATCCAGGCTCAGTAAGCAAAAAACCCCAGAGGGATGAGGACTTGGTTCCTCATGAAAATGTTTTTTAAAGCAAACAGATTAAAGAATTTAGAAACATTACGGGATATCTACAGGAGAGAAGGATAAGAGACACAGCAGAATGAAAGTGCTTTTATGCAAGCGTGCACACGTGTGCATGTACATGCTAGTGTGTGTGTGTGTGTCTGTGTGTGTGTGTGTTATTGGTGAAGGGAATTCAACAAGTATTTATTGAGTGTGTGCATTTGTTGCATGTCTGAAGGAACTTGAGGTTAGAGCGTCAATAGCACCTTCAAACTAAAGAGTTTGGTTCACAGCTCAAAACCAGTAAACATGCCTCCATCCTGTAAAGTCCTAGTAGGTGAACTTCAGATGCCACACTGCCCCCCTGCAGCAGCTCCCGACTTTCATTAGTTTTTATAATTAGGTGATCTCCCCCACATATCCATATACAATGACTTACTCTCTATAGTTATAGCTCCCCCTTTCAACATGTGGTCCTTGGTTGCTCTGTGGAGTTCGTTTTAAGGGGGAGATAGAAAGACCTGGAGGGGACAGGAACTCCATAAGGAGAGCAACAGAACCAAAAAATCTGGGCCCAGAGGTCTTTTCTGAGACTGATACTCTAACAAAGGACCATGCATGGAGATAACCTAGAACCCCTGTACAGATGTAGCCCATGGCAGCTCAGTGTCCAAATGGGTTCCATAGTAAGGGGAACAGAGGTTGTCTCTGACATGAACTCAGTGGCTGGCTCTTTGATCACCCCCCCCTGAAGGGGGGAGCAGCCTTACCAGGCCACAGAGGAAGACAATGCATCCAATCCTGATGAGACCTGGTAGGCTAGGGTCAGATGAAAGGGGAGGAGGACCTCCCCTATCAGTAGACTAGCAGAGGGACATGGGAGGAGAAGAGGTAGGCAGGGAGGGATTGGAAAGAGGTGAGGGAGGGGGCTACAGTTGGGATACAAAGTGAATAAATTGTAATAAATTGAAAAATAAATTTAAAAAAACCCTGAAGACTGTTTTGAAGGGAGAGGGTATCTTTTACAGTCAGACAGGAGCAGAAGTAACAGGCTCTTAATCATCTTAGTGAATCCCTCTTTATTTTTGAGAAAAGTCTAATCAGGGAGTGCAAGATCTACTTGTTATTTTCATGCCTGGAAACAACATACACTGTGGGAGGCAGTGGAGGAGTAAATAATGATCAATACTGTTGAGTATGGTAGGTGTGCACTGAGAGTGCATATTGTAGGAGTCTTTCCATTTTGGGTGCTAAGGATAATGATTCTAATAACATTCATCTAAAGAAGATACGTCAAAGGCAAGGTTATGCTATACCTGCTTTTTCTCACCTAACTGCTTCAGTTCAAAGGATCTGGACTATTGTGAATGTTGTTTAGGGATGGTAAGCCAGAATCAAAGTTTCCTACTTGTCTCCATCACAACAGGGGAGCTGGAGTGGAGACTACTCAAAAGGCTTCCTGGGATCTAGATTTGGTTGTGATTCCTTGCTTAGTGCTGAGCATGGCGGGACAGTTAGAATGCTGAGTTGTGATGCTAAGAGAGCTGGAATTCATCACACCCTTGTGGATGAGCCAGGACATGTGGAGACAGGGGATCAGGAAGAGATGCCCCTTCCAGGTGTGGTTCATTCCTTCCTAACCCTGTTCCTCTCTGTCTTGTGCTCTCTACAGTGATCCGGGCCAAAGTGGTGGGAAAGAAGCTGGTGAAGGAGGGGCCCTTTGGCACACTGGTCTACACCATTAAGCAGATGAAGGTGAGTGACATAATCACTTGCCCCAGGAGAGATCTTGGGGGCTTTCCAGCAAGATCTTTTTCCATGCCCAAGGGAGGCTAAGTGGTTGGAATTGGAATGTGTGTTTGCTCAGTGTAGAAGCCTCAGCCAGCTCCAGGGAGCTGCTGAGGTAACAGAAAGATAGGGTGGCTGCTTGCTCCAAAGCTTGCAAAGTCACTCAGAGGTCCTTGTTAGGAAGTTGAGCCTTAGAACCAGGCAGGCTTCTTTGTTACCTGATGAATGTGAAACCTCAGCCCAGTCACTGCTCTTCTTTGGCTTGTCTAATGCCCCTAAGATCCTCATCTTGGACCACATCATTCCCAAGAGCTCTTGCGAGCTGACCTGCATTGTACCTACAGGGGCAGTGCAGTCACTAAGGCTACATGATAGATCTCCATTCACCCAGTCTTCACATTGAAAAAGTGCTAAGTACAGGGCCCTCTCTCTATTTCCCAGATTTGGTTGTCTTCCTGCATTATAGCTCATTAGGAATATTTGCTAAGCATAGTCACATCATCAGACCATTCATTCAACACTTGAATGGTCCTAAACCTGGCAGGGAAGTCTATCATAAGGAAAACAGAGAACCCATGTCCTGGTCCTGTTGCTACTCCTAAAGAGGTTACTGAATTTGGCCTAGTTCTTTTCTAAGCCATAGTGTTACCATGTGTTGGTAGTGTAGGGTTAGGCTTAGCACCTATAAGTCCTCATTGTTCAAGCATCGTAACTGGTAGTGTCTACCTTAGGCAGTTTCTACCTTAGGATTATAGTTATATGAGGGAAGAAGATACATGTACTGACTAGTCACAAGTTTAAGACGGGATGTGCAGAGGTCTATGTGAACTGCCTGTCCTTTTACTCATTGCTGGTCTTTGCATCTTTGGGCATTATGTGTGTGTGTGCGCATATGTGTGTGTGTGTGTGTGTGTGTGTGTGGAGGGTCGTCTGGCATGTAACAGGCAGATCTTGGAGAATGGTTTTCATCTAATTAAAGATGAAACCATTGGAGAATGGTTTTCATCTAATTAAAGAGATGGAGGTGAGACCCACAGGTCTGAAAAATCTTCAGGGGAGACAAGTGTTAAGGCCCAGGTTGGACTTGTCTTGGGGGGTGTGGGGTGACTCACCCCTAGGTAGAGCCCAGTTATCCTAGAGGCTGACCTTCAGGTCTGAGGCCTGTGGCTAGATGCACTAATTCTGTGGAACCTGTTGCTCTGGCTTCAACTGTAGAAACACTCCCAGGCTTTTGGTTATGTAATGTTCAGACTCAGCCCTGGCCTGTTGCCCTTGGCCGCCTGAGCTTGGTCATGAGAGCAGTTCATGCTTTCAGACAGCCTGGAGGCCAGGAGTGGGAAGCCAGAAGAGTAGTAAGGACCCCAAGACCCACTTTGCAACCTCTGGCAGTGGAGGCCCTCCCCTGCTCCCTATGCAACAACTCCATTGTGAGAAACTTTGAGGTTGCCGTAGAGAAATAGCTGGGAAGCAGGAATTCCTAAATTGGCTTGCCTTCCTTCCTGCCCTTAGGGCTTAGAAGCCCAGTTACCAGAGGCCTTTCTGTCAGCAGAATGTCCCTGGTTGATGTCACACCCACTGGGGGAGTTGTTTAGAGACTAAATAACTGTACTTTCCCCCACCAGTCTGCCAGCACACCACTCAGAACCAGCCTGCTCTCTGTTCTCTGTTCACTGTCCTTCAGCTGGGATCATGGTGTTAGGATGATGGTGTTCAATATTGTAATCTTTCACTTATTTCTGATTAGATTCAGTGGGAAGTAATATAGCCAGAATCATGCATTTATTAAGGGCAGATATGAGTGTCAAGTTGAGGCATTAGGGGACCTTTTCTAATTGTGTGCCTCTTGACATGCAACCTGCAAAAGATGTAACAGGAGCTTCTTCGGAGGAGGGACACTTGTCCAAGGTTGGTAAGGTGGACATGACTCCCCAAATTTCCCTATTTAGCCATATCTAATATTTTTCATTAATTTTTGATTCTGTTCCCAGCCCTGTGTTATGACCCATATAACTAGTCAAAAAAAAAAATTTTTTTTTTTTTAATATCTAGAGGGACCACCTGCCTGCATGTCAGGGCAGGTACTGGATAGGAATGGGAGTCTATCCATTCACCCCAGTCCTCCTCACCCCTGCCTGTGCTGTGGGCTGTAAGATGGGGAGACAAGGATATACTAGTCATAATTATTACAAGACTAGCAAGCAATTTATCAAGCATATGCTATGCCCCAGGCAATCTGCTAAGCCTTTGTATAAACCAGCCTCATGCTAGGGCTGTGAAAAAACCTCGTATTTATCTTCTTAGTGGTGAAGCCACAAACACTTGTAAGTTATGTAACAGACAAGAGTGTTTGACTAAAAAGTAGCAAACTACAGGGTTGTTACCATTGGGTCTTGGAGGACCAGAAGATAACAAAGTACTGGGCCCCCAGGCAGACTACACTGTGGGGTTTGCTCCTCACCTGCTGGTGTCTAGTTCCCTCAGGGGACTTTAAGGCCAGGTTGTGTTTGTTAGTGTGTGATCGAAGAGGTGACTCCTGGTGTGCAAAGGGTATATCAGAAGTGTCTGGAGGAAGCGAAAGTGAAGCAGATGAGGCTGGCACTGGTCCCTCGTCCTATTGTGGATTAGTCCAGAGGGTCAGATATAGCAGCCAGGAAGCTCTGGAGCAGGACTGGAGGAGCTTAGAGAACAGAGGACATGAAAAAGCCAGCATATCTGACCTCTGAGGACAGGCACACAGCATTTCTTCCTTCCTTTAAGGCATGCCTTGAATGTACACAGACCCACAGTGTGGGGTGAGGGGGGGAGACTTTAAGAACACTGAGGGAGCTTATTATAAACCCATACTTAAGAGATTAGCTGAGATTGAGCTGTGGTGCAAAGGTGGAAGTTTCCAGAGCTGGCCTCTGTCATTTGTGGAAGCCTTATCTCCCATCAGGACCATGGGAAAGCAGTTTGTTTGCCAGGGGCTATTGTTTGTGCAGCACAGACATGCTTTCAGGCAGGCTGTAAGGGACAGAATGTGGGGGACATTATGTCCCAGTTGGTCCCAGGAGGATCCCAGGGGTACATGTGCTGGTCATGTGGTTTGCCTGACCTAACTAGGCACAGGACAGATCTGCTGGGCAGTTGGAATGTGCTGGGCCCTTTCCTCAGTGGTTTGTCTAAGCAAATGTCTAACCAGCGGGGTTTCCTCCAGCTGTAAGACCCCTTGACCTTCCGGCCTCTGGAGCCATTGTCCTCCAATGCCTGAGAGTCTTATGGTGCGAGATTCTTATCTAGCCTTTTATCTAGCCCTTGCCAGGACCTTCTCTGTTGTCACATACTCCATCCAGTGAGTGTTTAGTGGAAATATTGCTCAAACCTGAAACATTTTGAACAGTTAGTTTCCCAGCATGGAAGTCAGTATAGCTCGATCTTTGCAGGCTGTAATGATGGTATTCTTTACACTAGGAGTCTTAAATGTATTTCCAGAGTGGTCTCATCCAGCATCAAATATGGCATCTTTCTAGTCTGATCTATGCTCTCCCATGGTGTAACTGAACCCCAAGTTTCCTTGTTCTGTTGGGAAGCCCCAATGGAGAAGAAGGGTTCAGAAAGCATCTATTCCATCAGGACAGTACACTCTGCAAATAAGCAGAAGCCTCTCTCTCACGATTGTGTAGGTCCAAGAGATGGCTTTGTGCTGTGTGGCCCACCTGTCTCTCCTAGCCAATTGCCAGATAGAAGGGAGAACCAAAACAAAACAGCCCATCAGGCCTAGTGGGTTATTGGTAAGGCACCAATGGAGTACACTGTCTAGCTTGTTTTAATTACCTGGTTAATTAACAATGCATGTTAGGGACATAGTTCTCTTTTGAAGCTCTTGGGGTAGGGCTAGTGACAACCAGACATTCAAGGCCTCTTGAGAGTAAGGATCAGGCCAGGCCTCCGTGTCCCCCTCCACTTTCCCTGGCTCACAGCTGACAGTGTGGCCTCAGTAGATCTGAGCTGTGTAACACACATGGACACATCCTAGACAGAATGTATTCAGTCTCTGTTAAGGTCAAAGCAGGTACTCAGAGCACAGGCTGAAACAGAACACACCCCCACCTCCCAAGAGCTAGAAATGAAGACGCCACTGCTGCTGTGGAAGCCATGGCCCCTAAGCTTCAAAGGCTGCAGGTAGAAATGGTGACAGACGACCATTAAGACCACAGACTATGGGTTATCTTTCTTGGACTTTTTGCCCTGCGGTTTACAATTGCGTGACTATAGACAAACCTCTGAGCCTGTCTAAGGCCCAGGCCCTACATCTGTAAAAGTAGGCATTAGGGCTCCTGCCTCTCAGGTTCTGGGCATTCAGTGGCTAGATATTCTAGCAGTCTCCTACCCTCAGTGTCACCAACCCTGGGCCCAGATAACTCTGTACCTGAGGCTGTTCTACATATCATAAGAAGGTTAACAACATCCTTGCTCTCTGTCCACTCCCCTGCCAGGTCTCCAATGTCTCCATTGGGTGCAGCCACTCTACTCAGTCATGTTGTAGATGAATTTTGCATAGTTTAACCTAGTAATAATGATATGCTTAATTAAGAAGTTTTGATTTTTAAAATTTTACATCTATGTCTATGTGCTTCATCTTGAGTAAAGGAAACCAGTGCCATTCCAGAAGCTCAGAAAAACAAGAATATAAGACATTGCCTGGCCTGAGTTCACCCTCCTCTAGCCAAGTAGAATTTACTAGTGTCCTCATCTGAAAAACAGAGTTCCTGGTACCTACTCTCTTGGCCCTTGTGAAGATGCTGCAAGTAAGAATGCTGTTATTTACACCAATATGCCACAGAGATGTCATGTGAAGGACAGATGGCTGGCTAGCTACCCCCTCAGAACTTGTACAGAGCTCTTGGAGCTTTTCATAGTCACTGCTTTGGATCTATGAAGGGATGTCAGGGTTTGAGAGATGTATAGATAGAGGAGTGAGATGGGGCAGCTGGATTGAACATGTACCTGATGGGATAGGAAGACACCATCCTGGCTCAGGAAGAAGAATAGATGGTCTCCTCTGTCATTCAGGGAACTCTGTGGTGGTGAGTTCATAGCCTGCTGCTGCCTGGCTGCACAGGGGAACCAGAAACTCTTACGCTACTCAGCAGCGTGTTGACTGGGCCTTGGGCCCTCACTTATGATCATGTTCCTATTGCCCACAGATGTACCGAGGCTTCAGTAAAATGCCCCACGTGCAGTACATCCACACGGAAGCCTCTGAAAGTCTCTGTGGCCTTAAGCTAGAGGTCAACAAGTACCAGTACCTGCTGACAGGTAAGAGTCACTGGGAGCACCAAGGCACTGCCCCCTTGCTCTGGTGGGTCTGCCAAAGCTTGAGTCAGCAGTGTCCTGAGTCTCGCTTACCCAGTGCTGGCTGGCAGCTTTGGCTCCATCATGCACATGATGTCCTGATTTCATGGTATCTCAGCTTTAACATAACTAGAAACTTCTCTAGCCCTCAACAGTCAATCTGTTAGGTCTCTCTTATGTCAAAACTGACCTTTAGGCTGTCGTAGGAATGGCAGCATGCAAAGCCCTAAGGAATTTTATGACCCAATAGCTTTGAGACCTTCAGTAGAATGTTCAGTTTCTCAAGCTCCATTAGTATCTAGAGAACATGGTCAGAGTTCATATCTAAAGCTGTTGGGGAGGGTATCACAAACCCAGGGTCAGTGCCTGGCCTTGGCAGTACAGGAATCTAACAGAATACCTATCCCCTTGCCTCCAATCCCACATCAGGCCGTGTCTATGAAGGCAAGATGTATACAGGGCTGTGCAACTTTGTGGAGAGGTGGGACCACCTCACACTGTCCCAGCGCAAGGGTCTCAATTACCGCTACCACCTCGGTTGCAATTGCAAGGTGAGTTTTAAGGGCAGGTGTCAATCTGGAAGCTTTGGTTCTTGCTCTGTTGGGACAGACAGCCTGTTGGGGTTGGTGCAGGGGTGGTAAGGAATGTTGCCCTGGGGAAAGTCAGGCAGAAGAGCTCTGAAGAATTCCTTTGTTCTGTATTCATTGCCTGGATGGTGCCTACTTGGCAGCTGCTGGGTTATGAGGGCTGTTGAGCATCTTAGCCCTTCCTAGCCATTCAAGGCCATGACAGGTACAAGAACGTTCCCTGGAGGGTTCACACTGACAGCTGACTCACTGGGGCCCTGCCCAGGTAGGAAAGCTGGCTGAGGTCTGCTGACATCAGCTGCTGCCCAACATCTCTCTTCAACCAGGTCCAGTCCCTTCCCCAAGTACAAGGTCATAGAAGGGAGTTGAGTCACTCTCTTCCCTAATCCTCATAATAATCTCATCATATGTTCTTAAGTACTATTACTTTATTGTACAGGTAAGAAATCAAGAGATCTTTGCTATATGATCCTGGGTTATATAGCTTGCCGAGTCTGAGTTCCAACCCAGGAGAGCTGAACTCTAAAATGTACACCTTCATTGTTTTAATTTCTTCATTTCCTACAACAGTGCTAGTCTCCCACATCAAATTTGGGACCCACAGGTTGTGAAACCTGGAGAAAACTGCTTAAGCTTTCTGAGCCTCTATTTCTTTATTTATAGAGAGGAGTCAGAAATGTACCAATAGTTTAGAGGTACCGTGTCTGGTAGATGCTCAATGGTATGGTACTAGTGTAACTATATTGTCAGCATGAAAGGGCAGGGCCTCTAGGGTTTGAATCCAGGATGGCCCTGCCATGGTGCAGTCATCTAACTGTGGCTTGTGTATCACTGCAGATCAAGTCCTGCTACTACTTGCCTTGCTTTGTGACCTCCAAGAATGAGTGTCTCTGGACCGACATGCTCTCCAATTTTGGCTACCCTGGCTATCAGTCCAAACACTATGCCTGCATCCGGCAGAAGGGTGGCTACTGCAGCTGGTACAGAGGATGGGCCCCTCCAGACAAGAGCATCAGCAATGCCACAGACCCCTGAACCCAGACCTGCCCACCTCACCTCTTTCCTATCCCGCTGAGCCTCCCGGACACTAACTCTTCCCAGATGATGACAATGAAATTAGTGCCTGTTTTCTTGCAAATTTAGCATTGGGGACACTTAAAGTCTCTGATGTCTATGGAGTTGATTTGGAAATACCCTCTTTGCTCTTCCCCTACTCCTTCTTTTTGGTTTTGACATCACCCATTTCCAACTGAGTCTCTGGTGCCAAGCCAGAAAGAATAAGGCATGTATACTCCTCTTCTTCATGATATATAATCTATATTTTTTTAGGAAAACAAAAATTGAGAAATCTATCCCATTTGGACATTTAATAGCTACTCCTCTTTCTTCTTCCTCTCTAGAATCACTTCCACATGTACTTCTTTTTCCCAGTACACAAAGAACATGGATAAGGAAGTTGGCAGAAGTCCAACTGTTCCCCAAAACGTAAAGGGCAGCAAGTAGATAAATACTAGGTATTTGAAAGACCTTATACACAAAGGTTAAACAACTGTGTCTGGATCATATAGTCTGTCCATATCTGCATGTCAAAGTGTAGGAATGGGTTATGCAGCCCCATGATACTTGGGTTAACCAGATGTTTCAGATCCTAAAGCTAGCATCCATGTTAGAATAACAGAACTTTCAGAGGTGGGTGGTGAATAGTTAAACATTTGCCTGAGATCAGCAGGCAACCTGTCTGGCTGTACAAAAGCTTAGACAAAGGGCTGAGATGAACATCTTTCCTCTCCTGCCTCCCATGAGACATTCTCCTGGGAATTCTTGGGGAAGTTTGGCTGGAAGCTTGCCAGAGAAATACACACTATCCACAGATATAGTCAAGTAGATTTCAGTAGAGAATACTATTTCCAAAATAGTGTTTAGGTCATCTAGCAGGACGTGTTTATGTACACATTTGCATATACCCACAGGGGATTATAAGCTAATTTTTATAGACACAGAATTCTATTCAATACTGTTAAATATGCGATTAGTTTAATCTCTTTTGTTGTTGTTTGGGAAATTATGACATTCCAAGTTGACTTTTTTTTTTATCTGAATTAAAAATTGAAACCCTCAGCACACTCTTGTCCCTATAACTAGGATCATATCACCCTCTATCTCCTTTCTTCCTTCTGCTTTGTGTTCGGGTGCCCTTCATTTAATTGCCTTACTGGCCAGCTGATGGCAGGTAAGTGTGAGTGTAGGTTAGGGGTCTTCACATGAGACAGTTGTACATCTTCCTGTACAGTCTCAGTTGAATCTTCCTATCCAGCTTTTGGGGACAGCATACACTTCTTCCCCAGCTCAGTACTGGGTGAACATTACCTTCTGAGGTGGTCACCTCACAGAAGGAACATGGTTGGTCACTAAAGGAGCCAGGCTCTGCTGTCAAACTATAGGCCTTTTGTTGTGTCGTATTTTTGTTTTTAAATAAAACTATAATATAAATTTTGCTATTAAATAAGATTATTTTAAGTTGTAGTGTCAAAAATGCAATGCCAATAGTAGGTGATATTGTATTTCACAAGAGTTTGAGATGGTAAGGTGGTGACATTTAACACAATTACTTTCTGCCTCTTCAGATTATGGTTATTTATCCTCTATTAGTATCATATCTTCTGTTCATTCCACTTTAGGAAACACAGTTATCAATTAAAAGTAGAGAGAGAGAAAGAGAGCGATAATAAGTTCCAGTGTCTGCCCCCACCTCACACATACCAATGCTTTGGCCAGGTGTTTGATAGACCAGCAAGGCAGGAAGACAGTTCAGGCAATGGATGTCAAGTTTCCTTGTGATTGGTTTCATTCCCTTGTAGCTTTCCCCTGTGCTCACAGGGAACAGAAGGGACACCCCTTTTCATGGTGTGCAGCAGAAGGAGCTGAGGTCAGCAAGCCAGTGGTTCTTAAGGATTGAGTCTCCAACTTACTGTTTGGAGTTCTTTATTTCAACCTCAGTGTCTCCTTAACATCACCCCTGCTCAAGTGCCCTCCTATATGTACACCCCAGTGTCTCTTCCAAGAGGTCTTTGGTCAGTCTCAATCCCTGTGTAATCACTTCATTCCTAGAGGGAGACACGAGGTTAGGCCTGAGTATGAGGCACACACCTGACGTTAACCTGAAGATAAAACGAATTGGCAGAACCATACCCCAGTTGGCTGTTGAGGCCTTGGCAAGATGTCCTGGGCAAGGAGGGGTCATTTGTAAAGTCACATATCGGAGGCCCGTATTTGAGCTTTCTATAAGCTATAGCTTTGTTTATTTCACCTGTTCACTTACTGTATAATTTAAAGTCATTTATGTAGCTGAGACACTTTGATATCTCAAGCATATTGTGAATGTCTTATTTTGCTAAATCATGTGTCATGTGTAGGCTGTCATATGTACACTGTGTCTAAGAGAAGAAAAAAAAAGAAAAAGAAACCCACATGTCATTTTTCTGATTCAAATTCTACAGTAGAATGAAGGGTAGAATACTGGGACTCAAGCACCAGCTAGACTGAAGATTAAAGGAAACAGAAGGTACCAGAAACAGACTCCTCCAGACTCCTTCCCATGGAATCCTAAGGGTGAGAAGGAGAAGTAACAAAAACAAAACAAAAACTACACTGATGTCCTTGTTCTTTATCAACTATCTCTGGGTCATCTGCCACCCACTTCCGGAGACCTATTTTCTACTCAACCAGGAAGCCATGGTTTCTGAAAAGTCCAGGGCCATAACAACTGTGACTCCAAGTTCTCTCTCTGTCTCATCCAGGCATCTTTTCTGCCTCCCAACCAAGAAATTCCTATGTACAAGCTTTTGCTTCCCAGACTCTGCTCTAGCCAGGGTGTGAGCTTAAAGAGACTCAGGTGCCTACCTTCTCCAGCCCTAGCCCTGCCATACAAATACTGTTTCATGCCATGCTTCTTAAACAATAAAGGACACAGTGCTTGGCGGTAGATCTGTCTAGGAGATAATGTGGGTTCAGGAAGCATTACTCTTCCCTGCATTGCACCAAGGTGGCATTTAGGTGGTTTGTTCCCACTACTTAAAAATATTACCCTGGTATTTGTATCAGAGAGAAACTTAAAAAAATGTAATGGCAGAAGCTCAATGTAATGGGAGAAGGCAGGAGAGAGGTGTCAATAGATCTAAGTTGGCTGTTTGGGCTGAGTAGGAAAGGATCCAAGAAAATAAACATGCTCTGGGGACATGGGTACCTTAGATTCTCTGTCTACTTTTTCTCTAGTAAGTCAGCTGTGCTGAAGCCCAGTAGTGATGAAGAGAAACCAACCAGAGAAAACTCCATGTAGAAGGAATGTATTTGTTGCTAAATTTTGTAGCACGGTTTATAGTTTTCCTCCATGTTATTTATGAATTTTATATTCCGTGAATGTATATTGTCTTGTAATGTTGCATAATGTTCACTTTTATAGTGTGTCCTTTATTCTAAACAGTAAAGTGGTTTTATTTCTATCACATACCTGCCGTCTCTTGCCTTCTTGTGTCCTGTCTTGGAGGGCTTGCCAGCAGATTCTGCCTGTTTTCCTCTGATCCCTACACACACCCTCCTTTGGCTCGTGGCTACAGTCTGTGACACCTCAATTAAGCCCTTTTTTGCAATAGAGATTTCAGGAGAGGTATCCTTAGCTCTTTATGCCCGCTAATCCAGCCCTAACTTCACTTGCTCATTCTACTGGGGTTCAGGAGATCTCTATCAAATCACTGGTGGGTGGTATATGCCTGAGACCTGTCTCATATTTCCTTATTCTTCCTGAGGATCCCATGATGGAAGAGGAGTACAAGCTTCTAGGCAGCCATACTTGATGTCAATGGTCTAAATGAAATCCTGGGTGAAGCTCCTAGTTAGGAATGGCAGGAATTTCCGAGACCCTGGGACAACTAGTAAGCTCCTCCCAGAACTCAATGATACACTCCACTGCTCCCCACCCACCTAACAGTGAGTCCTCCCTTGCCAGTGTTCCAGTCATGGCCTTTGTCCCCATTTGAAAGGTCCTCCACTCTGAGTACCCACCATATGTCAGGCACTACATTATACACCCACTTACACAGACTCTCAGCCTGTTATGGCCCTACCACTTTCAAGGAAATTCTTGCCTAAAATCTAATTAGTAGACTGGGCTGCAATTAATAATTAACTACTTTGAAGACAAATCCTGAATTTTCTTAGAATATTTAGACGTTTTATGTTAGTCTGATTTTGTCATTGTTGTTACCAAATACCAGAAAGAAAAAAATTAAGGTGGAGATAATTTATTTTGTTTGGGATCCTGGTTTCAGAGACTTTATTTAGTTCACTGTGCCCAGGAAATTGTGGGAGGACCAGCAGCTTTCATCATGGTAGACTAAAAAAGAATGCTTGAGCTCCAACCTTCCTCCATTTTCTTTTATCCCATCCTGGCCCTTGACTTCACAGATGGTGCTAAAAGCCCCTCATTCCAAGTGGGTCTTTGCTGGCTCTGGAAATATCTCTGCAAAGGCCTGACAGACACCTAGGAAGTTCATTACTAATCTGGGTGCTTTATCCATGTCAACTTGATAATTCAGATTTACCTATACCTATACAGCAATCAGATACCCTGGATGCTGTGACTGATGGGTAGGTACAATAAATAGACAATCCATGAGTGCCTCTGCCTGGCTAGGTTGTTTCCTTCAAACAGGCCCTGTCCAGCTCAGCAGCCAGAGCCTAGGATTCTACAATCAGACCACAGTCCCTAGCTAGGGTAATTACACCCCACTCTCGTTCCCCAAGACCTCTATTCCCTTAAAGAACAAATGTACTGACCATGAGCAATCAAATGCAGGCATGCTGTAGGCTGATTCCAGCAGCTCAGAACTCTTCTATCAGAATTCTAGTGTGGACTCAGAACTCTCCAACCCACTCAGACAGATATTAGGCCTAAACCTTCCAAATAGCTAGTGAAGCTTGGGTCCAGGTGACTCCAAGAGATTATACAGGTACATGCTAAAGAAAGGAAATCAAACACGTAAGCACACTGCTCTTTAAGAATCAGCTCAAATAAAAGATCACAGCTTTTATTAAAATTACAGTGGAAACCAAGTCCCAGAAGAAGTATACTGGAGATAACATTTTACCATAAAAATAGTTTTCCCCTTTATGGTCAACCTCTGGTTCTAGCACACCAGCTCAAGATGTCCCTTGATATGTTAGTAATTAACAAGGTTTCACAGAATACCAAGTACCTATGTCACTTACCCTATTGCCTGAATTTCCCCTAGGAAAGTTGAACCTCCCTCAAGAAACACCAGATATTCCCACAAGCACATGAAGGCTCCTCTGTGGAGTCCAGATAACCAGGAAGCAAGATGTGAGATACCCAGAGAAACTCAGGAGATAGACATGTAAAGTCATCGTGCATCATGGAGATAAGCAGAGCTAAAAAGGTACTCACCATTGGCTTGTGGTTGGGAAAAAATGTTTGCTCCACTAGTGGAAACTTCTCAGGACCCAAGGAATGGAAGATCTTAATGAGCTGAGAGAACTGGGAGAGAAAAGGAGAGATCATTAGCCAGCTAGGGTTTCCAACCAGAATCCTGGCTTGTACTTGACCCTGGCTGTCAAGTGTCTGTCATGTGCTAAGTTCCAGAAGCTGTGGTCCACCACTAGGATCAAAAGCCATCTTCCGTGGCTAGGTATCACTCTCTTTTTTAACCCCTTGTGCCTTCCTCTAACCTAGAAGGTTGGCAAGTCACTGGCTTCAGTTCAACATTTTACAAGCACTTAACTGCATTCTCGGTCATTTCACACAAGGTCCTTGCCCCCCAGTACAATTTTCTAGGAATCCTGCTATCCCTCTGCCTGCAATGTCTATCTTTCTAGGACAGCACTGTAGGCACTTCATGATGTTCCCTCTGAGTCCAGACTCTATTATTCAAATTTACTGTTACTAACTATCTACGAGACCTGGAGGGGCAGGGGTCACTGTAGGTTTCTGAATGTCAGTTTCTTAAATTGTACATTACAAGGCTGAGATGCTAAGGTAGTGCTGCTAGGAAGCATGAGGAATTTGGGAACAGAAGAGAGTGGGGGCCATCAGGAAGACTCCCTGGACCTATCCCATAAAAAGAAGAAGGATATTCTGTGTGTTCAAAGAGACCACTGTTTCTGAAGGCCTTCAGTAGCTGCCGTGGTTATGGGCTCAGGTGCAGGGGATAGTGAGGAAGTAAGCAAAGGGTGATCTATTATATGTCATCATGAGCTTTAAAAGGCTGGATCAAGAATGTTATTCACTCAGAAGGCAAAGGAGAATTACAGATGGATACCAGAAGAACTTGGACCTGGTTGGTACCTGGTAGCTAGAAGAAAAGCCATATTTGGTGCCAGCCAAATACTAAGATCTTGGACAGACAAGGAAGCTAAGGAAATTCCTATTCTACAATGGATTCCTGTGTTCTCTTGGGGAACAGCTCACATGTGCAGCACAGCACAGAGTCATTTTAAAGGGTGTGGAGAACCTGAGAAATAAAAGAAATGATGTTTGGGGGTGTCCCTCATTTTATAGATGAGAAAACTAGAGTTCAGGGAGGGAGTGTAACTCATAGCTAAACTGGTCGGTTATGGAGAAGAGCTGTAGCAGTTTCCTTTTATGTACAGTGGAGATTCCTACTTTTTGGGGCTGAGCACATGACATAGCTAATAAAGTTGCTGCTGTCAAAACTATGGACAGTTTCCTTTTCATGGCACTCAAATCTTAGATTCCATTAGTCTTACGACACCAGGATACCACAGGCAGGATGACAACAAACAAGCCTATTAACATATATTGAACTAATATAAATAGTCATTCAACAAATAATGAGCGCCATCCCAATACAGACTTAGTCCATGTGTAAGAGGCAAGAATTATTATTTCTTGTGAGTATGCTGTGTAGCATCCACGATTACAAACACTTTACATGCCCCAACTGAAAACCAGGAAGGCCCTATTATTATCATCCTTTTCTAAATAAGGATGCAAAGTTCAGAGAGTTTAATGCAATGGCTCTCGGGCACACATTATGTGGAGAAACTTGGCCTTGGGCAATCTAGCTCCAGACTAATCAATGCCCTTCTCTCCCAGATAATGACAGACAGGCAGCCAAACAGGGTGGACCAATGATTTCATAGCATTTCTCCACACCTATAAGCCTCATTTGTCGCTCTCCAGGTATGCATCATAGGACAGATGACATAGTTGTCATATTTGTTAATAGACTGTTCCACTAGAATGGGAGATTAAGTGGCAGGCACTCTGGTATTATCACTGTATGTGTCTTTGTCTATGCTGCTCTCATATTGCGAGAGAGATGACAGATAAAGGAATGTCATTTAGGTGCAGATCCATGTGTCTGTGTCGGGTAACCAAGTGGACTTAGGGCCCTGAGAGTATCTGAGAGAATGGAGGAGGGCTAGTATTTTAGGAAGACCCTTTGTTTTTGATGACATGTGAATGGAAATGTGAGAAATGAAATGAGTGGTGGAGACTACTGAGTCAATGGGGAGAAAGCAAGTGTGAAAGCTGGAGAAAGAGGGCTTCAAAGTTTGGTTTCACCATTCATTAACTGTAAGGTCCCAGAGAGTTCCTATCTGGCCTGAAATTAAGCCTTCTTCTCTGTATAACAGAAGGATGATGCCATCTTCAACTACAGTAATAGCATGGGTACCTGTAGCAGTTTTCTGATAGTCAATAAATGTTTAGTAACTTTGAAGAAAAACTGTAAGAAAATTACACTAGGATATTAAAAACAGCAATATATGTTTGTTTTTGTTTGAATCAGGGTCTCACATAGTAGCCTGGGCTTCCTTAGAGCTCTTACTACATAGCCAAGGATTACCTTGCTTGATCCTCCTGCCTCCATCTAGTAAGTACTGGGATTATAGGTAACAGTACTGGTTTATGAAGCACTGGAGACTGAGCCCAGGACTCTACCAAGAGAGCTATACTTCATCAAGATTAGTGTTCCTATAACACAATCCTGTATCATAATGTGTTATACATAATATTTGTGAGGCTGCAATTCCCAAAAGAGACCTGGGGTCAATTTGCTTGTTCAGTTGTTTAAATAAGATTCTCCTCCCTGCTGAGGCTCTGTGTTGGGAAATGGAGCCATTTACAGGGTGGGAGACCACCTCATGCTTTCCAGTTCCCTTTAGGTGGGCTAGTCTGTCACCTACCACCCAGGGCTTGCTGCAGAAGTTGTATACAGAGTATAGAGAGTTGACAGCAGGAAGCCCTCCATACTGGAGGCCGATGACCAGGCTGCGGTAGTCTTCAGCCAGAGCCATGCTGTAGGCATGTTGTCGGACCAGGATGAAGTCCGGTTTGAATGACCTGCCAAGAGAAGGAACAACAGTGATAGCACCACATGGCAGTATAACCATGGCTTGCTGGTCATAGCCCTGACCCTATGTGACTCCTACCCATAGGAGCTCTCAGCTGAAAGAGCAGGGTAGTAGAGGGGATGGAGAAGACTAGGTACAACTCACAGCTACCCAGCTACAAACCAAGTAAACTAAAAAGAACAGATACTTTCTTGTGTTTGGGTTTTAGGCTGTTTCCTAAATTGCCAATATATTTATAACCAGGAAAATTGTCTCAGATGACTAAGCAATGGAATAACTTTTTGCTAGGTTCTGATCAACATACAGAATATATGCCTTCCTTTCTGTATGGATGCTGTCAGCTCCCATTTCTCAGAGGTACATCCTAAAACTTGGGAAAATTCATAATTTGCTCAAATAGAATGTTGCAGGGAATGGAAGGGTTAAGTCTATAGCTGTCAACTGTCTGGTGTCTGGACTTCCTCCTTGTAGGTTTCCAATCAAACTGGCCTTGTACCTTCTAAACAGCAGCCCCTGGAAAGTGGCAAACTCCAAGTGCACACAGGTTCTCTGCTAGGCCTCTCTGGAGAAAGGGTCCTGGTAAATGCTTGACAACAGGGTTCAGGGAGGGTGGTGCTTCCCCACTTTATATGTAGGAAGATTGCAGTTGTGAGAAATTAACTTCCCCCAAACACAAAGCTGGTGTACAAGATAGTTACCTTTGGTTCAAGCCCTTATGCTTTTTACCCTACACCCTGGATTCTGGCAGATTTACAGTGTTCCATTCACACTGTCAAAGGCCAACTTATTTTAAGGCTCCTTACTTTTAAGACACACAGGAAAAACAGGCTCACAGTGGACAGAGGGTTGACACTCAACACAGCACCACTGATCTGCCTGTCTCATCTAAAGTCATATCCTTAACTTCACAGAAATTTGTCTCTTTAAAATAATTCAAACGTAAGCTAAAATAACTCTCAGAGAAGGACTCGCTCCCACTGAGGACAGACAAAAAGAACGTGCACAGTGTAGATGTGTCTCAGGTCATGTTGACCTTGGTTCTAGATGGATGCCCTGTTGTTTGACTCCCCCAGGGCAGGTATGTGAAGGTTAGGTGTGGTGGGGATGCCTGTGAACATCACCTCTCCCTCCTGTCAAAGCAAATGCGTCTTCTCCATTAAATGGTGACTCATCTCCACTGACCACTTAGACCAGATTATGGCCTGTCGAATAACTCACAATTTGTTTATAGGCATGGTCAGCCTTAGTGTAGAAAAGCTGAAGTTAGACTCTTGGAATGAGAGCAACTGAGATGGAAGAATGTAGGAGGCATTTGATGGCAATCAGAAGCACTTACTTGCAACAGAATTGTTTTCTACTTTTATGATTTACCAAAAAACCCATGGAATGTACAAGGAAGTAAACAAATTGCAGGAGACTTTACAAAGTGCAGAGAAAATGCCTAACAATCTTTATATACACATTTTGATCCAACTATGCATTTTACTATATACAGCATGCATCATACACATAATTGATTTCATGCTTTCTATCAGTTATGATTCTAAGATTTTCTACATAATGCAATGATATGAATAGTTCCTCTATGACCAAAATAACCTCAAAAACACATTTATTTCTTTTTCCTTTCTTCCTCCCCTCCCCTTTTTTCTCCTTCCTCCCCTAGCTCCTCTTTTTCCATCCCCACTCCTTTTTTCTTTTCCTTTTCTTCTTCTTCCTCCTCTTCCTGCTTCTCTATTTCCTTTTCTTCCCATTCCTCTTTTTAATCACTGCTGGGAATCATATTTGGGACCTTGCACATTCTAGGAAGCACTCTGCTTTCTTCCTTTGGTAATTCCCTCACACTGCCCATAAAGGATACCCCCCAACCCTGCATGCACATATGTACACACACACACACATACACACACACACACACACACAGGGCAGTTTCAAGGTTCATTTTCCCAATTTCCATATCACGGGGAATTTTATTTTATTGTTCTTTTTGTTGTTCTTTTCAGTACAGGGGACTAAATCGAGAACCAGTACATGCACTAGTATTGATGTATTACACTTTTTTTTTTCTTTTGAGACATCATCTCATTAAGTTGCCCAGGCAAGTCTTGAACTCCCTCTGTAAGCTAGGCTGGTCTTGAACTTGTTCTTTCTGCCTTAATCTCTCAAGTAGCTAGTGTTACTGGCCTGTAAACAATGAGTGTTTCAATTTGATGAGTCATCCCCCAAAAGATACCCTGCATGTCTCTGTTATTTGACTTTTATTTTTAAAAATTAATCATTTGCTTTGTCTTTTTTTTTTTTTTTTTTAGTTTTCTAGGTCATTGTTACTGTAATTTTTTTCTTTTTTTAATTATTTTTATTAATTACAATTTATTTATTTTCTATCCCAGCTGTAGCCCCCTCTCCCATCTCCTCATAATCCCACCTTCCCTCCTTCTCCTATGTCCCTCCCCCAGTCCAATGATAGGGTAGGTCCTCTTTCTCTTCCATTTGACCTTATCCTTACCATTCCACAGAGGAAGACAAAGAAACCAGTTCTGATGAGCGCTAATAGGCTTTGTCTTTCTTTTATGACTCTGCTCACATCTTTGCCCATGTTGAAAAACAACAACAACAACTGTGGTTCTCCACTTTGCTCTCTCATACAGCAGCACGTTAGGAGCACTGCCTTTGCCCCATTGAGGGTGGTAATGTCTTTACTAGGTGCATCTTTTAAAAAGGCATGTAAATGTGTTAGGCCCACACTTGCTCTGGCTTAGTTTTACAGCTGTTGCCTTTCACTTATTCTCTCCATTTTGCTGCTTAGAGGGTTCAGACACTTAGTCAGAATCCCCTCCTGGACAGGTGGTCTACATTGCAAAGAAGAATGGCAGTGAATTCAGTTTCTTGCAAGGGGTAAAGCCTCTTTGAGGAAGCAGAGGTCTCAGGTGGCTATTTACTCTCCTAGCTTTGTTTAGATGTGTGAAAAATTCATAACAGAGACATTAATAAAAAATATGAAACTTCATAAGAAAAGCAATTTTCTCTGCTTAGGAAGAGAGTGTCCAGACAAGCTTCCAAGAATAGAATAGTGTTTAATTTTTTTAAATTTTTATTCCTAATTATGTGTCTGCGGGGAGAGGAATGGAGACGAGCTAAGTATATGGCTACAGTGCTCACAGAGGCTAGAAGAGGACATTAATGAGAGTATGCATAAGTAGGAATGAATAAACAATATACATGAGAAGGAATGGCCATTGTGAAGGGGAGGGAGTTCTTTACTTGTAGTCACAGGGAAGAAACGAAGTCTGATGGTCAGAGTATCCAGGCAATAGTATGTGACCCTGGTAACTATGGGGTTGCTTTACAGTGATACATGTTCAGTATTTATGGAGGACTATCAGCAACGACAAGAAAATTTTAACCCCAAGGAACTCAAGTTGATCTCCTGTGTGCGAAGTTATTTTCACATTCAGTGTGTGAATGAGAACTGGCTAGGCATGTGTTACAATCTATAGACATAGTCACTGCCTCATAGAATGCACAGGCTCTTCTATGACAGAGCTCTGAGGAATGTAGACAGATTAATGACCAGTAGCAAGTAGCTGCTTCCTTTGAACCCATATTCTGATTTCTCTATGCAGCTAGAGAATGACCACATTCTCCACATCTTCCAAACATCCATGCCTCTGGTCCCCAGATATTTCCAAGCACTATAACATAGACTGAAGATGTCAAGATGATGTGAACAAGATCTCTGCTATTATAGAACTGGCAACCCGGAGGAGTCTAGAGCCACGTGTATGAAGGAGATACTAAACAAATATCAAACACATTTGTGTTTATTCAATAACTATGTTGGCCCTAGTCACGATAGCCAAGTTATAGAATCAGCCTAGGTGCCTATCAACAAATAAATACATAAAGAAGTGGAGTTTTAGTCAGCAATAAACCAGAACAAAATTACATTATTTGTAGGAACATGGATACAACCAGAAATCATTATGTTATGCAAAATAAGTCAGACTCAGAAGGACCATATACTTTCTTTAATTTGGGGAGCATAGATTTAATCAACCATATATTTTCTTTAATTTGGGGAGCATAGATTTTATATAATCATAAGACATAGGAAAGTCGAAACAAGGTTGCCTGGTTTGTGGAAAATGAATGTGATTAATGGAAAGGGGAAGTAAGAAGAGTAAGTGACTATAGTAAAACTATATGAATGTCTTGTTGAAGAAATGCCTGTGACCTCTTCTGATTCTTACATCCAATGTGTGTGTGTGTGTGTATATATATATATATATATATATATATATATATATATATATATATACATACAACATACATATATATGTTGTATATATATATATATATACAACAAATATATATAAAATTTTTTTTTAAAAGTAAGCAAATGAAGTGACAAAATATGGATGAAATGCTCATGTGGCCTAAGATATTCAGTTCTACCTGGGGCAGATCTGGGTGGATGTTTATAGAAAGTCTTAAGTCTTTGAAAAGAAGTAGAGCTTCTTCATGGACAGTGATTTAAAGTTTCTCCAAGGAGCAAGAAGAATATCGTGGATTTTTATTTTATCTACCAATATCTTTTTTTTTCTTTCTTTTTTCTTTTTTTTTTTTTTTTTTGGCAGGCAGAACTCATGATCAAATTCCCTCCCATTAGCAAACTGTTGTGTTACTGTGGCAGAAACTGGTCTGAATATTGGGACCCCTAAGAAATGGCCTCATCAGACTCTGGAGTTGCTGTCCAGGAAGTGTAGTTTGGAAAAGGAGTTGTCATATAAGAAGTTAGTGGATGGAGACCGTTTTTTTTTTTATATATATACCTGTAAGAATCCCATTTGCTGCAAAATAGATGCTCTTATAGTCTTATAGGGACAGAAATAAAACTCCTGCCTGTGACTGCCTAGTACCTGACATCCACAGAGCCTGGCTTACAGTCACCTTCATCTTCTTAGCTAAATGAGCCATGAGGTCTCCTTTCTTGCTTGGGCTCTAATGATTCCAGCTTGTAGGTTTGCCATCAATATTGCTCTAACCCTGGGACAAAGCAACTAAGTTTGAAACCAATTCTGTGGCTGGAATACAGAGACTTGTACAGCAGCACCAGAGTTGAGCATTGGTAAAACATTATAAGGCATTCCCTCGCCACCCATCACTGCTTTCTTTTCATTTCTACAATTCCTCAGGGTCCATGTCTTGTGCCTTTCATACCTGGGCAGGATCTCTGATAGTTCCATATAAGTTGGCACTGAAAACTCTTGCTGGGGTTCCTTTTTATCTCACCCTTACACTTTAATATGAGTTCTTGGACCCAGGTATGTCTTAGAAGTGGCTGTCAGTACTCCAAGGAAATTGACGATGACAGATAATTAAATGGTAAGGACAGGACAGATGGTACATTGCTGGGGATTACCAAGGGCTTGAGGCAGTCAAGAGGCAGGGGGCCCAAGGCTGAGTCACTCTGAACCACTGGAGAAGTGTTATAATTCCTTCAACTATGTGAGGCCTTGCAGTAGAAAGAATGGATTCTGGCAGGTCTTTGCCTGGGACCTCAGCTAATGAGCAGAAGCCTCATTATTCTCAGCTGTTTCACAGAGATTTTGTAACTATCCCAAATTCTTAAGCTTCTAAAGTTGGCAAAAGGTGATGATCATGCTGACTTGGGTCAGAGCCTCTTCCATCACATCCATATCTGTTCCTAGCCAGACCTGGGAAGGCTCCAGACATTACGATCTTTGTGAACACCAGCGGAGAAACTCCTTGTTGCGTACGGACTGTTTATACTCCCCAGAACCCTCTCTACTCTGCTTCTATACATGTAACCTTTGGTGTACAATCTAGAACCCAGGGGCTCAGGAAACTGCAAACCACCAAAAGGGAGGGAAGAGTTCTGAACATCAGGGCTGTCTTTGTGTCTTAAGGCTCGTTATAAAGGCATTTTGCTGCAAGTGTAAATCACAGGAAATGTGCATCCTTTAAAGAGGGTGGGGACTGAACTCACCAGATGGGGGTATTTAACAATTAACAATGCTTCCTGAGGACCTGCAAGAAATTAGTCCAGGCCCAAAAGAAATTAGGTGGCAGCCAACCAGAAATCTGGGAGGGAGCAGAAAACAGGATACTGCAGCCAGGGTGGGGGGACCCACAGGGAAGCTGCCAGTGGGGAAGAGACTTGAAGGAGCTGATGGGCAGCCTGCTCTCATGAATCCCAGGATCTTTAAGTACTAGAGGTTAATAAAACACATGGGATGTTGAAGAATGCAGGTTTCCTATCTCCATTCTCAGGATCTTGGTCTCTTCATCCTAGGCTCTTCTTTCTCTTTCATGTAAGAGAATTTGTAATTGGCTCCATTCTCTTCCTCAGTCCTTTACCCTGGGGATTCTACCTGTCCTGGCCTGAATCATGTCTCCACAAAGCATAGGTTGAAATCCTGACCCTTGTTGCCTGTAAGGTGAGTTGACATGGAAATAAGGTCTTTGTAGTTAGCATTGAGTTAAGACAAGGTCACACTACAAAGGAGTGGATAATAATAATAATAATAATAATAATAATAATAATAATAATGACTGTCTTTGTAAGAGAAAACTATTCACACACACACAAACACACGAGAGAGAGAAACAGAGAGAGAGAACACCAATGATAAAGGAATCAAAGATGGCAATGAAGGTTTGTAATCTAGAACATTCCAAGGACAACAATTGTGCTGACAACTGTCAGAAGGTAGAAGAGGTAATAACATGTTCTCCTTGAGACCTCCATGGGACCAGACACCCTGATTCTAGGATTAGAGCTTCAGAATTAGGAGTGGATGCATACTACTCACTTAAGCCACAGAGCCTATGGTGCTGTGTTCAGCAGCCTCAGTAATCCAATTCATTGGGCAGTCCCATATTCCACTAGCTTCTAGGATTTTCTGGCTTAGTTTGTTCTTCTATATAAACCCATCCATATTTCTGTGCTCCTCTTGTCAAAACAGCAGCCCTGTGGTAGTCTATTCTAGGAATTGTAAGAAAATACCACAGACTGTGTAGCTTATAAACAATAGAAATTTATTTCATATGGTTTTGAAAGCTGGAAATCCAAGGTCAAGGAAGCAGAAGAATCAGTGGCTAGTGAAGCCATACTTTCCAGTTCATGGCTGGGCCTCTTTGTTGTACCTTTACCAGGTAGAGTAGGAAAGAGTGAAGGAGCTCTCCAGGTCTCTTAGCAAAGATACTAATCTAATTGTTGAGGGTTGCATCCTAAACTTTTCACTAACTCCCAAAGGAGTTAATACTAGCACATGTGTTTGTGGAAGATGTACATTTAAACTACAGCAGTTATCAAACCCAACAAGTAAAGAGTATCTTTACTTATGAAAATGCACTGAAAATTAATGTTCATGTTTTTTTATTATACAACAAACTCATCAATACATAGGAACATGGACATTTACCAAAATGCTAACCTGGTGATTTGAAGAAGAGAAAGATGGGAAATAGAAAGTTGGATCTTCTTTAGCTATTTTCTTCACTAAAATAAAGCAACACAGAACATTTTTATATGCAGGATTGAAGAAAAAGGCTATCTTTATTCTGGAGGGAAAAGTCTGTAACTGTAATGTATCACAGAAAACTCTAAAACACTGCCACATGGATAAAACTATCTAAAAAAATAACCTGTCTTATCTCTAAAGTCTTGAAAGATGACAGTTTGAGAGAAGAAATGGAAAACTTTATTTGGTATAGGGATGAGAAGTAAGCAGGAGAACGGGTATTTCCTTAAAAATGTCCACTTTTCTTATAATGTGATGTTAACCAAAGATTACAGTTGTCAGGCAGCTATAGATCATAGGTAGATGGATGGACAGATAGATGACTATGCTGCTTAGATTTAATGGTTAACTTGACACAACCTAGAATTACATGGAAAGAGTCTTAACTGAGGAATTATCTAGACCAGGTTAAGCTGTGAGTCATGACTATGGGAAATTGTCTTGACTGTTAATTGCTGTAGGAATCCCTAGTCCATTGTGGTAGCACCATTCCCTATGCTTGGCCCTGACCCATAAAAGAGGAGGTAAAATGAGCTGAATACTGAGCATCAAGTAAATAATGATCTATGTGTTTGTTTTCTCTCTGCTCTTGACCATGTTTTGAGCTACTACTTTTACTTTCCTGGAATAATGTACTATCCCAGTTCACCCTAAGTGTCAACTTGTTAACACTCTAGTAGAGCCCCAATTGTGTAGGAATTGTGTAGATGGGATTGGTCTATGCGCACATCTGTAGTGGTTTGTCTTGATTATTAATTACTATAGGATAGACAAGCCCATTGTGGATCATGGAATATAAGAAAGCTAGATGGAGCCAAGCATGGTGGCACACACCCTTGGTTCAAGCATGGGAGACAGATAGGCCAATAGGAGTCAGCCTAGTCTACCTTGAAAAAAACAAAACAAAACAAAAAGCTAAATGAGTGAGAAACTGAGTCAACAGTGTTTTTGCCTGTTTGTTTGTTCTTTATGTCCCTGCCTTCATTCCTGCCCTGACTTCCTTCAGTCATGTATTATGACCTGGATTTGTAAGCCATGTAAACCCTTTCCTCACCAAGTTGCTTTGGGACAGAGTGTATGAAATTAGGATGGTGACCTTAAAGAGTAAGTTAAATAAACCCTTTCCTCCTCTATGTTGCTTTTGGTCAGGATATTTTTTTCCACAACAGAAATACAATTAAATAATAATAGAGAGACAAGAAACAAGTCTCTTCCACTGTCTCTGCTAGACCCTTGCCTTGCTTCATTGTTGAGACTGTTGGGCCAAGACAGTCTGTGCCAGCTGATTCCAGTCTCCATGTTTCCCCTCATGACATTACCTCTTCTACCTAGTGAAACTACACTAGGATCCCTTCAGAATGCCATGCCTACATAAGGTGTGGTAGGAAACACATATTATCCTAACAGTGGTGAGGCAAAGACTGGTGGCTCCCTAGCCAGCAGTCTGGCAGAATCTAGGAGCTCCAGACCAATGAGAGACCCTGCTTCAAAAACTAGGAGGGCAGCACCTAAAGAATGATACCTAAGGTTGATTTGTGGTCTCTGGGCACATGCACACACATTTATATATGAAATCCACACACAAACACACATAAAATAAATAATTGGCAATGGCTTGCTCTTGTCTTTATCTGATCTCAGATTATAGCTACTATATTAGGAAGTCCTAGCCCAAGCTTTCATTTTAGCATCAAAAAGAAAACCTGTGAGAAAACTGGGGCACAGAGCTATTAGAGAACGTCCCAAAATCACACAGCTCTTATGAGTGAAGCCAACCAACCAGTCCTTGCAGCCACTGGCTTCTCAAACTCAGTGGAATGCCTGGGAGTTTTCCTATGCATCAGAGGAAATTAGAGAACATCTCTAGCTTCTAGCCACTAGCTGCAGTTGCAAAACCATGCTCATTTGGGACAACCAAAAATTTCTTCAGACATCACCTAGTGCACTGTGGAGCTCTATTCATTTAGCAACTTCTCCCACCTTGTCCTCACAGGCAATAAAAAAAAATTACTTCCTCTGTGCTGGAACTCATCTCTAGGCACTTCTTATTATCTTTAATATCACTAAATTTGTTCCTCAAGATGACCTTATAATGTGGAGCCTATTAAAACCCCTAGTTTTTAAGAAACTAAGGCACGGGAAATTAATCAAGTAAGAACAAATTCCACTGAGAGTTGCTGTGTGTGTGTTCCTATGTGTGGAGGCCAGAGGTCAACTCAGGGAGTTGTTTTTGTGAGACAGGGGTCTCTCATTAGCCTGAAACTCAGCAAGGAGGCTAGGCTAGCTTCCCAGTAAGCCCCAGTGATTCACCTGTCTCTGCCTCCCTACTGTTTGTTTTGTTTTATCTTAGTTTTTTGAGATAAGGTCTCACTAGGTCAGCCCAGTCTGACCTGGAACTCACTATATACCTTAGGGTGGCCTCAAGCTTGCAGGCATCCCCATCTCAGCCTCTGAGTGCTGGGATAGTTGGCATGAACACCAGGCCCTGATGCTTCTGGGACTTGAGAACATGCATTTCTTGGCTTCCTAGCAGGTTCGAACAAACAGGTCCATATCAGAACAAATGCACAATGGACACAGCTTCTCTAACCAATGTACTGGTATGTGTAACATGAAAGACACTTGAAAAAATAACATTAAAAGTGATTGGAAGATGACAAATAACAAAAATAATGGGGAAAATCAATCTCTTATCTAACCCCAATTGTCCTTGGCTCATTTCTCCCCTCAGCACCCTTCTTTCCTCACTGGTAGAAATAGTTTAACTAGAAGAACCCGAGGGCCTTTCGGAAGCTCTCCACCTTGGGAAATTAGCTTTCAGTCCCTGCTCCTAGCATCCATGTTCCTTGGTGCAGTCCCTCATGTTGGAATTTTATCAAGAACCACCAGGACTCACTGTGGGTCACTAGCTGAGGAACGGTCACTTATAAGCCTCATCTCCTAGGATCCTCACATTCAACGTCTATGAAGGTAGTGCTTCCCCTGTCCAGGGTTTCCAACATGAGGAACCCAAAACAGAGTTTGGAAGCATGTGACTCAACGATGGGAGACAAAAACAGAGGAAAGGAATTCTGTTGACTAATATGGTGTTTGGGATTCACAGGGGGACCTGGAGCATAACCTGCTTGCAGAAACGGGCTGGGTTATAGCCATGGAAATCTGTTACTGACTCTGTAGCAGGTGGGGATGGGGTTAGGGAGCTATGCTAGCTTTTCAGTTGTCTGGATATACTGTTATCCTCAGCTCTAGTGACAGAGAAGGCCCTGGCTGTAGTGTCACTAAACTATGTTGCTTTCTGGATGCCCTGGCTGTCACAGAGCTGAGCAGACAACCAACCCACAGCTTTTATGCAATATTCATTTCAACCCACTTTGCAGATGAGGAAAATTCAGACCTGGGGTAGTTAAATACATTCCCAGAATATGAAACTAATTATGGTTCATAAACAGTTCCCATTCCCATTCCTGAAGTGCTTCTGTTTCCCTAGCAGGGTGTTGAGGTACATTAGTCAGGCTGCTTGTAAGATGAGGTTCACTGGTGCTTCGGGCCTCCAGGCTTGGAGATATAGAGGACTCAGCCCCATCTACGTGGGTCCTGGGGTGTTCATTCTTTTCCCACAGCTGCCTTAGCTCTGAGGGCTCTCAGCAGGCTGCAGTACCATGGGCCTCCTGCCAGGCCACTGTTGCTGGGGAAGGGGACATTATTCATCCAGGAGATAAGGCAGCTGTTGAGAGGTGGGCCTCCTAGCAGCTGTTCCTTCTTGGCATGGCTGGAACAATGTGAGAGATATGTAGGAATGTGGGAGAGGTAGAACCATTTTGAGATAAAATGATAATAATAATATTTTGCCCTGGAGTGACAGGATAGCACATTTCAGACAAGAGACAGGAGCTAGCAGAGATGTGTGCCCTGAGCCTTCTCTCATGGAGATCTATGCCGACAAGTCATGTGCTTGTTGCCGTCAGGTAATAACCATCTAGCCAGGGACCACTCAGCACTTTGATCAAAAAATACACACTAGTGGGTACAGAATTCTAGAAAAACATCTTTATCCCCTAACCAGGCTGGGGCCTGGGGTTCAGAACTTCCAGGTTGGCCACTGCCTACAATCCTCATCTACCCCACGGTCCTCAAAAGTCCTGTCAGGGATCATAGGTCATATCCTTCCTGCCATATTCCAAGGTTTCCCCTCTTCCTTCATGGCGAGCTTCTTCATAAGACAACTTCCCTCTTGAGAAACAAGATACCATGAATGTTTCCTCAGAGAGGGAAGGAATGATTAAAATGATTAAATAAATTAATGAAAAATAAAAAAATGAAATGAAAAGAGGCTCAGTGTTGGCACTATTTTTCCTCAGAAGCCCTTTCTTCCTTCCTTCTTCTGAGACATGATTCCTCTGCACTGTTTCTTCTCCAGCCCCACCATGGCCCTTAGGACACACACACATCATGCCTATCTGCATGTCTAGAACCTTGCCAATTACAAAGATTTCAGAGATTCAATGAAATGATGAGACTAATGGGAGCAACTCAGGGGGCAGGGATGGGTGAGGACCGCTCTGCACAGAGAAGGCTGTGGAGGGGCAGAAAATGAAAGTGGGCCCTGCCTACCCTGCTGGAAACACATGGCAGTGATTTTCAGGACATCACCCAGCCAAAGGTTCCAGCATAAATGCTTCCAGCTTCACCTTAAACTGTGGATAGGAACTCCTTAATATAGTATGTTGGCTGCTTCCAGTTTGAATGCCCACTAGATTCACTAGATGTGCCTGGAGCTCTTTCTCTTCTGTTTTGGGAACTGATAGATCCAGCAGAGGGGCAAAGGGATCCTCTGTCTCAGTTAGACATTAGAATCCACAAGAAGCCTTCAGAATGATTCTAACCCAGTCCTTCCTCCTTCTCATTCATCCCCAAGTATTCTGATAGATAGTCAAAGGCCACATGTGTCAGGGTGATCCTAGAAAAGTTAAGTGGTGGGCTGGAGAAAGGACTTAGTTAGTAAACTGCTTGACTCAATCCCCGGGCCAATGCAGAAAAGCTTGTGTGGTGGTACACACTTGTAATGCCAGTGCTGGGGATGCAGAGACAGGTGGATCCCAGGAGCCAACCAATCTAGCCTAAATGGTTAGCTCCTGGCTAACCATTTGAAACCCTGGCTAACATGAGAAACCCCGTGTTAAAATACAAGATGTTTGCACCAGAGGAATGATACCTGAAGTTTTCCTCTATGCTCACAATATGCCAGCACACACATGTGCACGCAACGTAAATATATTCCACTTGAGAGATATATAAGCACACACAGAGACACACATAAACACAAATATTTTAATGTTTTATTACAGTTATTTTTACATATGTGCACATGTTTATGCACCACCATGCACATGTAGAAGTCACAAGACAAGTTGTGGTGCTTGGTTCTCTCCTTGTACCCTCCAGGGAACACACTCAGGTCATCAAACTTGACTTACCCAAAAGATTTTTAGTGAATCTGAAAAATCCATTACTAGTGACATCATCGTCATGCTGACACTGGAGCATAATACATTACTCAGTACTGATGCTGATATGAGTACACCTTCTGTACTGTCAAGTCTGTAAAATCATGGTGCCACTATGTGCACATTTCATCCTTCATAATGCTAACGGGTGACTATGATCTTGGTTTTACAATTACCATTCTTCAGTTTTATCGTTATTTTGGATTGTGTCCCTTCTATTCATAACAAAATTTTACTATAATAAAATTTAAATAGTCCACCATGTTGTCCTGGCAGTTGTCTCACCTATCTCCTGATACGACATCTCTTTGCTGCAGCAAGAGTCCATGTTGAGTGACACGTCCAGAAGGCTTATGTAAGTAATTTTTGTATTGTTCGTCCACAGTGAGATTCTCAGACCAAGCCTGTGGTGGTTAAACTCCACTGTCAACTTGACTGGATTTAGAATCATCGAGGCCATACAGTTCTAGGTGTGCCTATGAGCATGCTTCCAGAAAGGTTAAAGAGAAGAGAAAAGATCTACTCTGAAGAGGGTTGAGTACCACTCAGTGGGATGGGGTCCCACACTGAATAAAGCAGGAGGAAGTCTGCCAAGTGTCAGCAGCCATTTCCCTCTGCTTCCTGAGTAGACGCAACATGACCAGGTGCTCCTGTCTCCATTGCTGTGCCTCCCTCACTGTGATGGATTAAATCTGCTAAGACCATGAGCCAAAATTAACCCTTCCATCATCAGCTTTTTGTCAGGCATTTTGTCATAGCAACAAGAAGAGTAACTAATACAACATACCCTTCATTAAATGATAAGTGACCATAACCAAATGTGGGGAGTTTTAGAAGAGTCACAGGTTAATGTACAGTCCTTTCAGTGAGCTTGGGGTGCTTTTTATAACCATGGATTTAAGCATCTTCTGTGAATTCTTGTGACTTTTGCTCTCACATAGCATCAGATCATGGGGATTGTTCTATTTCCATAAACATAGAAAAGCTTTTTTATTTTCAATTGTGTCTAAGCAAATGGCTCTACTAAAATTTATTTAACCATCCCCTGAAGATACAGTTTGCCTGGATGACCTGGAAGTGACCTTTAGGAGCAGAGTGTGACTTGTCAGAGCTGGGGGTAACCTCTAGGAGCTAAGGTGGCCTCTAAGAGCTGAAGGGGGACTCTAAAGGCTGAGAGAAGACTCCAGCTAACAAACAGCTAACAACCACACCTCCAGTTCATGCAGGAGATAAATTTGTACAACCAGCTGGATGATCCTGTAAAGAGCTTCCCTGCCACTTTGCCTAAGAGCTGAGCCTCTGCTGGCATCCATGTTATAGTCTTGTAGAAAACTCAGCCGAGCCTGCCCAGAACTCTGAGCCACACAGCCAGCAGACAATTATGTGGTGTTCTAAATTCTTAACTTTGGGGAAGTTTAACTGGGCACAAAAGGCAAATAGCCCCCTTCTGCTCCATCCTGTCTCTGAGAGGTCTCTGTCACCTGATGCTCCACCTTCTGCCCATCACATCTCTAGCTGATGGATATCTGGTTTGTCACCAGCTTGGGATTGTTTTGAATAAAGCAGTTTTAAAGATTCTTGTACACATCATTTAGTGGGAATGTTTTATTTCTTCTGAGGAAAAAAAAATCTCATAAGAGAATGGATCCTCTGGTACATGCATGTTTAACTGTAGAAAACCATTCAAACAGGAGGCTGGAGAGATGGCTCCACATTTAAGAGCTGTGGCTATTCCTGGAGAGAAGTCAGAGGTTCCTAGCTCCCAACAGTGAGTTACAGTCATTTCCAACTCTAGCTCCAGGGAATCCAACACCCTCTTGTGGCCTCCACAGGGACAAGGCACACATTTGTGTACATATATACATGTAGGTAAACACACATATGAAAAAACATCTTTGAAATCCTATCAAACTGTTTTCCATAGCAAATGTGCACCATTTCACAGACTATCACAGCTAAGGCAAGTTCAGCACTATACCTCATCACCCACAGTTTGAGTCATCATCGTAATCTGATACCTCAATATAATTTTCTTGTTATCTTCCCAGCCATGTTTGGTTTCACTTCATGTGCTTACTAACTACGCTTTGACATGTCTTTTGTCTATTGTCTGTCAGTTAAGGTTTTTTTTTTAAGCCACCTGCAGGGATGTTTTAAAAGAGGATTCTAAATTAAATATGACTGGCATTTAATAGACACTAAATAAAACAGAAATAATATTTTGGTATTCGTGTGTGCATGTGTTTATGTGTGTGTGACATGCATGTACATCTTCTTGTATGCCCATTTGTGTGTGGATGGGTATTTCTGTAGAAGCTAAGGGTCACATTATCCTGTGTCATATTATTTATTTTATTTAGTTTTTTGAGACAGAGTCTCTGTTTAGTCTCAGCTGTCCTGAAACTCGCTGTGATCTTGAACTCATAGAGATACCCTTGCCTCTCCTTCTGCCTTCACCATCCAAGTGCTGGGATTAAAGGCATGCACCATCACTGCCCAGTTTCCTCTTTTTTTTTTTTTTATCTCCTCTGAACCTGGGGCTGAATGATTGAGCTAGGCTGGCTCACTAGTGAATTCTAGGGATCTTCCTGTCTCCATGCCAGATTCTAGAGAGAATATTTGGTGAGCCCTCTACAGAATCATGTAGCATTTTTTTTTTAAATCTCTAAGTGACCTTGAAACAATAGCACCAGGGACTGGGGAGATGGTTCAGTCAGGTGAAGTGTCTGCTACTGAAGAATGAGGATCCAAGTTCAGATCTCTACCATTCATGTAAAATCCAGGCATGGCTGTGCAAACCTCACTATGTTATTGAAAGTACAGTATGCTCCAGCCTCCCCATCCTTACAGTGCATATGATAAATGCCTGCTTCATATACTGTTATAAGTAGTGATATGCCTGGCATGTAGTGCTATATACCATTGCTATATAAGTAATTAGAAGAAAAGAATCATTTCTTCAAAAAAAAGGAGAGGGGAGGAAAAGAAAGAGAGGCTAACAGATGTGATGGAGCAGTAATGAGTCCCTAGGACTGGAATCAGGAGGATATCTGGGTAGGAGGCACAGCCTAGTTTTGGAGAGGATGAGGACTTCTGCTCACCAACACTGAGGGTGCAAGAAACCTGGCTCTCTTAAGTGACACTAGTTTTGGGCATCCTCCAAGGACAAGTGGTGAGGTCCCCAGCTCTTCCAGACTTGGCTTCCCATAACATGCCCCACACCTCTATTTAAGGCAACAGAGACCTCCAGCGTTTCATTGCAATCTGAGGTCTATTAGTGTCTGCGTCTGCCCAGCTGTCACAGGGTGGAAGGTGGAGGACACTGCCAAGCATGTGCCAGAGGAGGGGCAATAGGGATCTTGTAACTACTATCCATCAAAGATGCTAAAATTAGTACACCTCACTCATTCCTCTTGACCTAACTCAGCTCACTCCTTTTTGTCTGGCTTCCAAACACACTGGTAGAAGGTCAGACTATGGCCTCCAGAGGAGAGTGAGGCAGTGATGGTGTCCAACTCACTTTTGGGGGGTTCAAATGTTCCCTTAAGTGGATAAAAAATATTGGAATTTGATTTAAAAATATTCAATAGCACACTAAGGTGTGTGTGTGTGTCAGAGAGAGAGAGAGAGAAAAAGAGAAAAAGAGAGAGAGATCTTTGAGGGACCCCCCCACAGAGTCAAAGATCACACATACTCAACATCCATCTATGTAGTTCTGTATTTCCATCAGAAACACACACACACACACACACACACACACACACACACACACACACACA
>NW_026596091.1:128785-221138 GCF_907164565.1 Psammomys obesus | reverse complement strand
CACACACACACACACACACACACACACACACACACACACACACACACCAGTGCATCTATTTCTAAATAAAATAAAGCAACACATACATGTTTTCTCATGATCTTTTGAGCCTGGCTAACTACTTCCAGAGATCTTTGTATACCAAAATATAAGCAGAATTGGACATGGATCAGGCCCTGTGAGAGGAAAGGACTAGCTTAGAAGTTTAGGTAGGACCAGGGTTCCAACCTGGGAACCCTATTTTAGTACACAGGTGTTTGGGAGATAGGCCAGTCTCTTGGGAGCTTTGGGAGTCTGTCCCAAACAAGGTCTTCATACACACAATAACATGATACTTCAAAGAATTACATTTATGATGGAACAAAAGAAGGAATTGGGGCATCTCTCTCTTTTTTATTAAAATCCACTTAGCAGCTCATTACAGGAGATAAGAAGCTTAGATCTCATTTGCTTTCAAGACTTAGATGTATAGGTAGAAAGTCTGCAATATTATGCTATATAAAAATACTAGACATCCGAGGGTTTTCACCTCAGAATTTAAAATTAATTATAATACACAGCAGCAAAGATAACATTATATAAAGCTTTTTCTGCAACTCCATAAAAGGAGGCCAAATAGTCTTTCCAAGTCAGATACAACTTGTTCTTCGAATATCTGGTGGTGGGGTTAGCTCCTCTGTCCCCTCAAAGGCCACTTGAAAAAGAATTAGGGGCATATTCTCTAACCTTTTTTTTTTTTTTAAGTTTTGAAAGATGTAGGAAGTATTGTTACATAATAGTTCAAGTCATGACTTCTCCAGGGAAATAGGGTCACCTGTACCCTTCCAGGCTTCCAGCTTCTCAGAGGCAGACTGTTTAGACTAATCTAATCACTGAGATGATAGACTGAGCACTGTGGTAAAGAGAACACATTCTTTCTTCTGGCTTGGTCTCTTGGGATGGGAAGGTTACAGGGACCCCCTCATGTGTCAAACCACCTGCCTCAGCACTGAGCTCTCATGGTGCCTTGGGAACAGGGGTACCTGGATCCAGGTTCTGTGTGAGACACAAGAATGTCTAATATCTAATATCTAATGCTGCCATACTTTGAAGCCTTCAGGTTCTTGGGGCATGAGTCTCCATCTGTCTTTTGGGAACCCCACTCTGGCATGCACTGAGTAAGGGCACTCTCCTATGGAGGGGTTCTCTGCCTGGGACTGAGATGATCTTCACTCAGGTTTCCTTTGAAAAGCAAAGGTAACAACAGCACATATCGGGCAGTGCATAAGAAGACTGAAGTGAGTGCACAAAAGATATCTGGCATGCTGTTATCACACAATCAATTCTAACCACGTTCATTATTTGTCCTTGGGATCTGAGAAAGTCTTTAACTTGCTTGAGCTTCAGTTTTCTCATCTCTTTAATGGGGAGAATAACACATTACCAGGCTTACTGTTTTCCCCCCTTTGGTAATACTTTCACTGATATTTATTCACTGCTATCTGTGCATCTGTCAGAGCAGCAGGTACCTGTGGCAGGAGCCCAGTCTCTGTTTATGAAGATGCCTGAAGCTTAAGAGAGTATCGGACATACAGAAGGTACTCAATAAGTATCCAAGGAATGAACGAGTAGTGTTTTTGTCAAGGCTGAACCAAAGAAGGATATGTAAGTGTGGTGAATAATATTGATTGTCAGCTTGATAGGATCTAGAATTAGCTAGGAGAAAAGCCTCTGCGTTTCCAGATTAGATTAGCTGAAGTGAGGAAGTCCACCCTAACTACAGGTGTACCATGCATGAGTTGAGGCCCTAGATTTGCATATAAAGGAGAAAGAGCCAAGCACTGACATCGACCCCTCTCCGCTTCCTGACTGTGGTAACAATGCTATCATCTAACCCAGTTTCTTGCCTCCATGCCTTTCCTACCATGACAGACTTTATCCTCAAACTTTGCACCAAAGTAAACCTTTTCTTTATTAACTTGCTTTTGTCAGGTATTTTGTCACATTAAAAAAGTCACTAATATGGTAGATTGAATTGGTAGTCAGAGTGATGCTGTGTGTGTGTGTGTGTGTGTGTGTGTGTGTGTGTGTGTGTGTGTAGGGTAAATGCATTTGGGCTATCAAAAAAGTCTTCAGAGGTCAAGGATGTAGCTTGCTTGAACTTGATTTACAGTACTCAAAAAGGAAAAGACAAGCAATGTTGGAAGAGAGGGGGTGAGAACTTGGGATGCTGCCCTGACTTTATCCTCACCTGCTATGTGAGCACACAGGCATCCAAGTTCTCTGAGTTCCTCTCCTGTGAAATTAGGAGTGACTTATCCTCTCAGAAAGGCCAGGTGGGTCACTGTTGGCCAGTATCTGGTGCTATGCCTGACTCACAGCAGGACCCACGCACATGTCCCTGCTCTTGTGATCTCCAAGGACAGTGTGAATAGGCACCTCACTCTGGTCAAAAGCTTTTTGTGTGCTCAGTTCCACCATGAGTGAGGCTACTGGAGGTCTGAGGTGGTCTCCTGGCTCTGCCCATGGCACTGTGATAAGACTGAGAAAACTCTGTTACAGGAGCATGTATGGGCAGGAAGGGACTGTATCAGATGGACATGAAAACTCCACAGGTCCACCACATGGCTTCATCTATATAAGCATGTATTGGAAAAATTATTTTTCCCCTCACTGAGTAAAAATGGTTACTGGAACCACCTTAGCTCCCATTTTCCAGTTGTTGGCATCTGCTGTGGGATTGCGATAGTTTTTGTTAGTAAACAGCATGTATGCACCATGGTAGAGCCCTCAGAGTAGTGGCCTGGATTAAACATACTTTTGGAGAAGTCAGAGGACAAAAGAGGAAATGGAGATTTGATGTTTAGAACAGTTGGTGATGGTCCTGCTTTACAGAGCAGAAACATGACAGCTTCTGGTTTCAAATGATAGCCGTCAGATTCGGTATCCATGGTTTAAGCAACAAGCCCTCAGTGCTCTGATGCTTTCCAGGCACAGAGACACATTCAGAGACACAATAATTGATACTAAGTCCCTGTGTCTGGAAGATATTCAGAAGTAGTGGGGACTAAGGTGAGCTACAGAGGCTGTACTCTGATGAGGAAACATTCCTGTGGCACATGTTGGATTAAGTGAAGGTTTTGAGCCCCAAGTTTCTGCTCTGTAACACTGAAGTGATAATTTTATTTCTCTCATAAGGCTGTCTTGAATGTTAAGTTAGCAGGCATGCAAATGGAAACTGCTACCACCAGAGGGGAACCTGCATTGTAATCTTTCAAAACATCCACTTATCTATATTAAGAACTGAGTACACTGACAACCAAGTTTGGCTTTTTGTTTGGTTTATTTTTTAGATATTGTGAAGTGCATTTAGGGTCCTGTGTGCACTCAGCAAGTGTTCTACCATTAAACCATGCTGCCAGGACTATTTTTATTTCTTATTTTGAAATATAGTCTCCCTGTTTTTCCCCATTTGGCCTTGAACTTTCAGTTGTCTTGTTGCAGCTTCCTTAGTAGCTGGGATTACAGGACTGTGCCACTGGGCCCAATTTAGCAATCAAGTTCTGGCAGTGTTTCTGGGGCCTTTCCTTCTCCTTCAAAGTGTCACCGCAGTTTGTGGTGGGGATGGCTTCAAGAAGACTCTAAGTCTGCAGACACAGGCCACAGGTCCATATAGCAGTGGTGTCCTCCATGACTGACTGCTGTAGCCCTCAATCCGCTCCTGGTTACCATTGGCCTCTAGGCTGCAAAGAATGTGCTCTACAGCTGGCAGCCTTCCAGTGACCCAAGAAGGGAGCCTCATCCTTTCAGGATGTCTCAACTACAGATAAAATCCTTCCTGTGTTCCAACTCACAGCTGGCAGGGGCCATTGCCAGTGACTGATGGCAGTGGGTGAGTTGTCAGAAAGATGTGTGTGTGAACAGAGCACCAGTGAGCCAAGGCAAGGCACGCATTCAGAAGGCTGGTGGGAAGCCTCACAGTAGCACAATGGTTTGTTGTGCACCTACTATGTCCCTGGCCCTGTACCAAGTATTCAGGACGAAGTGGTGAAGTCTCTGTTATAGTTTTCCTAAACCTGTGTTTACTGTCGCAAGGCTCTGTGACAGCAATGATTTCTCTTGGTCTTTGGATCAAGCTAGGGCATACCTACTCCTCGTTTCCTCCATTTTAGACAGGCAATAAAAGAAACTTGTTCAAAGCTCAGAATGTGGCAGCATAAGACCTGTTTCACTTTTAGGCGTGGGTATCCATCTGGACTACACTTCCCAGCATGCCTCAGGGCAGCGTGCAGCCACGTGACTACATTCTGGCCAACTGGATGAGTGGAATGCTTTGAGTTTTGTTTGTGTAAACTGAGCTTCCAGCACAACTGTAATCCCCTTTGCAGGAAGGTTGGCACCAGAGGCTGCTTGGGCCTTGCTGGCTAGCCAACCATGCTAAGCTAGTGGTGGTGCCCCAGGTTCAGTAAAAGACCTGTTTTTTTTTTTTTTTTTTTTTTTTTTTTCTAAACAGTCTTCCAAAGAAGCAGGAAAAATTACTTTATGGAGGGGATGAATAGAAGCAGTGGGACTATCACTGCACTCCACAGCTGTGGACTGTGTCTCACCTACCATTGGGGACTTTTAGATGGGACAAAGAACCTGTCTTGTGTGGGATGAATTCACTTTCTTCCTGGTCCAGTGCTGCAAGTGACAGACCCGGTTGAGAGGACCAGAAAGGCAGTCTTCTAGGCCTGTTTAAAGTCTAGATGGGGAACTCTCAGTGGTCAGTTGCTGCCCCTCTTAGAGTTTCCATCTTCTAAGTGGTCACAGCAGGATCAAAAATTAATGACCTTGCAGTTTCTGATTTGTTCTACCCTCCCCAAAGAAAACAATTTTCATAAGTCGGACACTTTCTGTGTTATTTCACTTAGTCTTAAAAGAGATGAAAATATGTTTTTCTTTATTTGTTTGTTTTTCATAAAAGAGGACTTAGAATTTCTGTTTCTGCCCATAATAAACTTATAGGCCAACGACCTGCCATGTCACCCTGGCTCACACTTTCATGAAACTTATCCTCTAGCATGAAGCCTTGCTCCCAATATATTAAAACCAGAGTGTGGAGGCATGGAGGCTCTGAGAGGCAGAGGTGAGTGAGCAAAGAGATGTACTCAGTCTCCCCACCACCTCAAGCCCTTTTTGTCCAGGCTGAGGCTGTCCACTGAGCATGTGCTGTGTATTCAGCCTTCTTATGGGCTGCATACTCACCACCTGAAGAAGAGGAGTCCCACAGATTTGTGGGCATGAAGCCACAACACCAAGGCTCCTAATAACTGGTAACACAGTCATGGGTTCTACACACAAGCGTGAGGGAGTATGTGGGGTGTTGGTCCAGTGGCAGGAAGCTGGCCCCCTCCATACAGCCTCTCTTCCAAGTGCCCAGCTGAGGTCTTCTAATTGAGAAGCCTAGTGCCAGAGACCCAAGGTGAAAAGGTTTGCATAGCTGGAGGCTCTTGGGAGAGGCTGGGAGCAGCTGAAAGTCTCTGGTCCCACCTGGAAGCAGAGCCATTCCAAGGACAGACAGGAAGGGCCTGCCTGATCCTTCTCAAGCTACAAGGCTTGGATGGTAAGAGAATCCTTCCATTCCTTGGAAGCAAAGAACCACCTGGTCATTTTACAGTGTGTGTATCCAGGACCCCATCAGTGCATTACATTCACAAGACAGGATATTAGAGGGGGATCTGAGAACGCTGCAATAATGACTTCAGATCTGCTGTGCTGAGTCCCACAAGTCATTCATTCATTCACTTATTCACCTATCTGTGGATAGGGAGTGCCTTCCAGGCTACATTCACACAAAAAGCCTTGGGAAACTGAGACGTCAGTTTGGGAAACAATGGGCAGGTTTCAAAGGTCCAGACTTATGTTTCCATTCTCTCTGGGGGTCAGGGTCCATTCAGGGCTTTGTTAAACACAGGCTTAGCAGTAGGAATCTGCTTACTCCTTACACTAAGTCAGAGAGCCCACGCTCTGTTCACCCAGATTTTGCCCCGACCTGTGGGGCTTCAACGGGGTTCCTAAGGTGGAGAGACTGGAAGGAATGGGGGGGGGGGTAGGGACAAGAGACACAGGAATGAAAGCCAAGTCTGTTTGTCTGATCAAGGCTTCCATTTATTAGAAATTTTTACCCAATTTATATAGGGAGAAGGCAGGAAAGTGGGAAGGTTAATCTGCTGCTTCAGGAAATAGGAAGAGTGCTTTCGTGGGTTAACTATTGTACCTGCAAGATACCATAAGGATGTTCTCTCAAGATATCTTACAGATGCTCTAACAAAGGATGTCCTCACAATCTATCACCCATGATTTAGGGTCTAGATAACTCTTTCACTACATAGCTTTAAGTCTCCACTAAATGACCTTTGCTCTCTACTTGGCTTTGGCTTCAGTAACTACCTTTGTCTCCACTAGATAGCTTTGACTTTGGCTTCTGTAGATAGCCTTGGCTCACTAATTGACTTTGGCTTCCGTAGATACCTTTGTCTTCACTAGATAGCTTTGGCTTTGGCTTCCGTAGATAGCTTTGGCTCCCGGCAAGATTTAAGAACCAGAAACCCCTCTGTCACAGCTTTTTCCAGTTCTTCCTTGACCCCCTTTTATTTCTACCATCTTGCCCATCAGTGACCCTTGACCCCAGGGGAATAACTAATAGAGATGGTAGTAGTACTTATTCATATTTATTGTGAGTCCTAAGTTCTTCAAAGTTATTTAAAATTCCCCCTCTCCCCACAAGGTAGACACTATCATTAGCTTATTACTACATAGCAAGGAACCGAAACACAGAGCTATGCAACTTTTAAGAAGTATCACGGGTGCTTGTGAGACTGTCAATTTAGGCAGTCTGACTCCCACATCTGAGGCTCTATTGTTGAAGACCCACTAGGTGCTAGAAGCTACTCCCACTCTTTCTCACAGTCAACTATCACTGATGGAATGACTACTGCAACATGCCAGAAAATAGCTGAAGCTCAGGCCACGTGGGGCTAGGAGTGAGGTATTCACCTTATGGCATGAAATGTAGGTTGGGTGCCAAAGTTTCAGTAATCCAGATAAATAATATTTTACAACATTTTTTTTCACACCAACAAACTATATCTATAGACTGGCTGCATGCACTCACAAAGTTTTAGGAGTTGGCTGTGGTGGTGCACTCTAGTAAGATTTGCTGAAGACGGAGGCAGGAGGAACATGAGTTAGAGGCCAGCCTTTATGACTTGGTGTAATCGCAAATAGCTTTAATTCCAGTACTTGACAGGATCTCTGATTTTGAGGCCAGCCTAGTCTACAGAGTTCCAGTACAGACAGGGCTATGTAGTGAGACCCTGCCTTAAAAAACAACCAACCAAACAAACAAAAAATATTTTATCAGAGGAAGATAAAGAATGAAATATTCAAATGTCCATTTATGCCTAATGGAGGGTATGTAAATGACTTCATTGGATTCTTGACTTTTAACTTTTTGATACAGGGTTTTGTTTTGTAGCTCAGACTGACCTGCAACTTGGTATCCTCCTGCTTTAGTGCTGGGATCACAGGTGTGCCACCACACCCAACTCCTCATTGAATTAGTGCCATATGTGGCCCAGAGGCAGTGCTGACCCTATTGCTATTCACAGACTCTGCCCTCTTGGTAGAAATTAATTATGGTTGCCTGGTTTTGTTTTTCCAGAGCCTTCTAAGTATTTTTTTATTCGTCTCAACCATTCTATAAGGGAAAGTCAGTCTCCTTTCCATTTACAAAGGGAAAAATGTCCAATACTTTCCATAATTTGTCTAACATCAACCCTGCCAGTAGGAGGCAGATCTGGGCTTTGACCCCAGGTTGATCCATTTCAAGCAATCAGACCTTTAACCCAGGCCACATATGATTCAAAGCTGTTTTTGTAAAAAAAAAAAAAAAAAAAAATGACTTCATGGATAGGAAGCTATAGAATGCACATCTGTTTTACATCCACAATGACAGGTGAAGATAGAAACCTTTTTGGCTAGATATCCCTTAAATCTGTGTTTAACAAGAAACTCTCTGAGTTTCTCAGCAGCAGGGCGAGATCCACAGATGGGTGGAGGAAAGAGAAGGCCTCAGCACAGCCTCTCATTGTGAGGCCAGTCAAACCTAGAGCAGCACTTCCAGGACCCTGCCTGGGAATGTCCAGCCTTTTAGTCAAACCCCTCATAAGCCAAGACTCCTGAGCTCTGGTTGCTATGACAACTGTCCTAACCATCCTATACTTAGTGGTAGGATTTCAGATTTTCAAGGATGTTTTCACTGTCTTTGTGTTTAGATTTATGCTCACCTCAAATTCAAGTTTTCTGACTAGCTAACATTCAGATTAAAATTCACTGCCCTTTTTCTTAGGACCTAGCCTTAATCCTAAGAGTGAGGATTTGAGAATCAAGGGAACTTGCTTTGAGCCCACTCTTTTACACACACTACTTGTGTGACCTTGCCCAAGAACCTTACCCTCTCTGAAGCTGAGATCCTTGTCTAGGCAATATAGTTTGTCTTAGGCAGGTGTTTGAAGCCTCACAGCCCACGGATGACTGTGATTATTACAGTGGGTTGCCTGCTGAAAGAGCATAGATTTATACTGCACATTCTATCTTTGTGTTCAGTTCGAGGAACTCAATTAAACAAAGTCTTGATCCAATTTTTAAAAGATCCTCTGAGTCCACCTTGAAATCCACTTGTTCCCCCAGCTAGACATGACTGGATACTGGCCTGAATCTGGTTTAGAATTTATCAACTGGGTCCCAGGAACCCTGGCTATCTGTCAGCCATCCTTACCCTGTGGGTCCAGGTCTTATCTTTCATCATATCCAGAGAGCAAGGTAGTGGGGGTGGGAGGCATGGGGTATGTGTGTGCAGCCTCAGGACATGGTCTTATGATGTAGAGTGGCATCCCTATGGCAGGGTCGGGTACCTGTCAGGATTCCCACTGGGGAGTAGCACTCTAGCCAGCCTCAATAACAGGTGCTGTACCTAGACATGTCACTGGGAACAAGTATTGCTTACTCTCGGGCCGGAGAGATGGCTCAGTGGTTAAGAGTGCTGTCTGCTCTTCCAAGGGACTTGAGTTCAACTCCACATGGCAGATCACAACTGTCTGTAAGAAGTTTCAAGTGGTCTGACACACTCATGCCAATGTACATAAAATAAAATTAAAAAATTTATTATTTTTGTTTTATTTTTATTAATTACAGTTTACTCACTTTGTATCTCCCCTGAAGTTCCCTCCCTCCTCCACTACCAATCCCACCCACCCTCCCCCTGCTCCACCCACATCCCTCCCCAAGTCCACGGATGGGGGAGGTCCTCCTCCCCTTCCTTCTACTCCTAGTCTAACAGGTCTCATCAGGAGTGGCTGCATTGTCTTCCTCTGTGGCTTGGTAAGGCTGCTCCCCCCTCAGGGGGAGCAAGACCAAGAGTTCATGTCAGAGACAGTCCCTGTTCCCATTACTATGGAACCCACTTGGACCCTGAACTGCCATGGGCTACATCCATGCAGGGTTCTAGGTTATCTCCACGAATGGTCCTTGGTTGGAGTATCAGTCTCAGGAAAGATCCCTGTGCCCAAAATTTTCAATTTTGTTGATCTCCTTGTGGAGCTCCTGTCCTCTCCAGGTCTTACTATCTCCTCCCTCTTTCATAAGATTTCCCTGAATTCCGCCCAAAGTTTGGATATAAGTCCCAGCATCTGCTCTGATACCCTGCAGGGTAGAGCCTTTCAGAGCCTATGATAGGCTCCTGTCCTGTTCCTTGTTTTCTCCCTCTTCTGATATCCATCCTCTTTGCCTTTCTGAATGGGGATTGAGCAACTTAGCCAGAGTCCTCCTTGTTTCTTTAGGTGTATAGATTTTAGTATGTTTATTCTATATTATACATCTACTGTCCACTTATGAGTAAGTATATACCCTCTTTGTCTTCTGCTTCTGGGATACCTCACTCAGGATGATCCTTTCCAGTTCTCACCATTTGCCTGCAAATTTCATGATTTCCTTGTTTTCTATTGCTGAATAATATTCCATTGTGTAGATGTACCACAATTTCTGTATCCATTTCTCAACTGAGGGGCATCTGGGCTGTTTCCAGCTTCTGGCTATTACAAATAAGGCTGCTACAAACACGGTTGAGCAAATGTCCTTATTGTGTACTTGAGCCCATTTTGGATATATGCCTAGGAATGGCATAGCTGGATCTTGAGGAAGCACTATTCCTAGTTGTCTGAGGAAGCACCAGGTTGATTTCCAGAGTGGTTGTACAAGTTTACATTCCCACCAGCAGCGGAGAAGGGTTCCACTTTCTCCACAACCTCTCCAGCATGTGTTGTCTCTTGAGTTTTTGAACTTAGCCATTCTGATGGGTGTAAGGTGAAATCTTTGGGTTGTTTTCATTTGCATTTTCCTTATGACTAAGGATGTTGAACATTTCTTTAAGTGTTTCTCTGCCATTTGATATTCCTCTTGGAGAATTCTCTGTTTAGCTCTGTACCCCATTTTTTAATTGGATTAACTGATTTGTTGCTGTTTAACTTCTTTAGTTCTTTATATATACTGGATATTAGCCCTCTGTCAGATATAGGGTTGGTGAAGATCTGTAGATAGTCGTTTTCTTCTGAGGACAGTGTCCTTTGCTTTACAGAAGATTTTCAGTTTCACGAGATCCCATTTATTGATTGTTGCGCTTAGAGCTTGAACTATTGGTGTTCTGTTCAGGAAGTTGTCTCCTGTGCCAATGAGTTCAAGGCCATTTCCCACTTTTTCTTCTAACAGGTTTAGCGTGTCTGGTTTTATATTAAGGTCTTTGATCCACTTGGACTTTAGTTTGGTGCAGGGTGATAAGTATGGATCTATTCGAATTTTTCTACATGTAGACATCCAGTTAGACAAGCACCATTTGTTGAAGATGCTATCTTTTTTTCCATTGAATGGTTTTGGCATCTTTGTCAAAAATCAGGGGTCCATAAATTCAATTCCATTGATCCACCAGTCTGTTTCTATGCCAGTTTTTAGTTGCTCTATAGTACAGCTTGAGATCAGGGATGGAGATACTTCCAGAAGATCTTTTATTGCACAGGATTGTTTTAGCAATTCTGGGTTTCTTGTTATTCCATATGAAGTTGAGAAGTTTTTTCTTTCAAGGTCTGTAAAGAATTGTGCTGGTAATTTGATGGGAATTGCATTGAATCTGTACATTGCTTTTAGTAAGATGGCCATTTTTACTATGTTAATCCTGCCAAGCCATGAGCATGGGAGCTCTTTCCATCTTCTGATATCTTCTTCTAATTCTTTCTTCAGAGACCAGAAATTTTTTTCAGACAAGTCTTTGACTTGCTTGATTAGGGTCAAGCAAGGTACTTTATGTCCTTTGTGGCTATTGTGAAGGGTGTTGTTTCCCTAATTTCTTTCTCAGCCCTTTTGTCTTTTGTATACAGGAGGGCTACTGATTTCATTTTTTTTGTTTGTTTGTTTGTTTTGTTTTGTTTTTTGAGTTAATTTTGTATCCAGCCACTGGGCTGAAGGTGTTTATCAGCTGTAGGAGTTCCCTGGTAGAATTTTGGGGGTCACTCAGGTATACTATCATACCATCTCCAAATACACTTTGACTTCTTCCTTTCTGATTTGTATCCCCTTGATCTCCTTTAATTGTCCTATTGCTCTAGGAAGGATTTACTATGTTGAAGAGATATGGAGACAGTGGGCAGCCTTGTCTTGTCCCTGATTTCATTGGGATTGATTTAAGTTTCTCTCCGTTTAGTTTGATACTGGCTATAGGCTTGCTGTATATTGCTTTTACTATCTTTAGGTATGTGCCTTGTATACCTTGATCTCTCCAAGACTTTAAACATGAATGGATGCTGGACTTTGTCAAATGCTTTTCAGCATCTAAAGAGATGGTCACATGGTTTTTCTCCTTCAGTTTGTTTATACGGTGGATCACATTGATGGTTTTCCATATATTGAACCATCCCTGCATGCCTGGGATGAAGCCTACTTGGTCATACTGGATGATATCTTTGATGTGTCCTTGTATTCAGTTTGCAAGAATTTTGTTGAGTATTTTTGCATCAATGTTCATAAGGGAGATTGGCCTCAAATTTTCTTTCTTTGTTGGGTCTTTGTGAGGTTTAGGTACCAAGGTGACTGTGGCTTCATAGAATGAGTTTGGTACTGTTCCTTCTGTTTCTATTTTGTGGAATAGAATAGTTTGGTGTTAGTTCTTCTTTGAAGGTCTGGTAGAATTCTGCGCTGAAACCATCTGGCCCTGGGCTTTTTTTTGCATGGGAGACTTTTGATGACTGTTTCTATTTCCTTAGGGGGATATAGGACTATTTAATTGATTTACCTGGTCTTGATTCAGCTTTGGCTGAATGGACGATCAAGAATATTGTTCATTTCATTTAGATTTGCAATTTTTGTGGCATATAGGCTTTTGAAGTAAGACCTAATGATTGTTTGGATTTCCTCAGTGTCTGTAGTTATGTCCCCCTTTTCATTCCTGATTTTGTTGATTTGGATAGTGTCTCTCTGCCTGTTAGTTAGTTTGGCTAAGGGTTTGTCTATCTTGTTGATTTTCTCAAAGAACCACCTCTTGGTTTCATTGATTCTTTGAATTGTTTTGTTTGTTTCTAATTTATTGATTTCAGGCCTGACCTTGATTGTTTCCAGCTGTCTACTCCTTTTTGGTGTGTCTGCTTCTTTTCTTTCTAGAGATTTTAGGTGAGCCATTAAGTTGCTTGAATGAGCTGTCTCGAATTTCTTCTTGAAGGCACTTAGTGCTATAAATTTTCCTCTTAGCACTGCTTTCATTGTGTCCTATAAGTTTTAGTATGTTGTGTCTTCATTTCCATTGAGTTCTAGGAAGACTTTAATTTCTTTCTTTATTTCTTCCCTGAGACAGCTGTCATTTAGTAGCGAGTTGCTCAGTTCCATGTGTGTGTAGGCTTTTTGATATTTCTTTTGTTGTTGAAGTCCAGCTCTAGTCAATGGTAGGATACAAGGGATTAATTCAATCTTCTTGTATTTTTTGAGGATTATTTTGTGACCAACTATATGGTCTATTTTGGAGAAAGTTCCATGAGGTGCTAAGAAGAAGGTAAATTCTTTTGTGTTTGGATGTAAGGTTCTGTAGATGTCTGTTAGGTTCATTTGATTCATGACCTCTGTTAGAGATATTGTTTCTTTGTTTAATTTCTGTTTTGGTGACCTGTCCTTTTTTGAGAGTAGAGTGTTGAATTATCCCACTATTAATGTGTGGGGATCTATGTGTGGTTTGAGTTTTATCAGTGTTTCTTCTACAAATGTGAGTGCCCTTGTTTTTGGGACATAGATGTTCAGGATTGTGATATCTTCCTGGTGGAATTTCCCCTTGATGAGTATGAAGTGTCCTTCCTCATCTCTTTTTTATTAATTTGGTTGAAAGTCAATTTTATTAGATATTAGCATATTACTCCTGCTTGCTTCTTGGGTCCATTTGCTTGCAAAACAGTCTTCCAGCTCTTTACTCTCAGGTAATGTCTATCTTTGTGTCTTAGGTGTATTTCTTGTATGCAACAGATTTTTGGTTTTTGTTTATGCATCCATTCTGTTAATCTGTGTCTTTTTATTGGAGAATTGAGTCCATTGATGTTAAGAGAGATTAATGACCAGTGGCTGTTAGATCCTTTGATTTTGATGTTGGCTGTGATAGTGTGTTTGTGTGCTTGGCTATTTTTTGTGAGGTTAGTTATTTTCTTTGTTTTCTTGAAAGTAGTTAGTTTTCTTGGGTTGTATTTTTTCTTCTAGTATCTTCTGTAATGCTGGATTTGTGTGTAGGTATCGTTGAAATTTGTTTTTGTCATTGAATATTTTGTTTTCTCCATCTATGAGGACTGAGAGTTTTGCAAGGTATAGTAGCCTGGGCTGACATCTGTGTTCTCTTAGGGTCTGCATGATATGTGTCCAGGTACTTCTGGCATTCATAGTCTCTGTTGAGAAGTCAGGTGTGATTTGCCATTATATGTTACTTGGCCTTTTCCCCTTGCAGCTTTTAGGATTTTTTTCTTTGTTCTGTATATTTACTGTTTTGATTATTATGTGATGGGAGGATTTTCTTTTCTGGTCTAACTTATTGGGTGTTCTGCAGGCCTCTTGTATTCTTATAGGCCTCCCCTTTAAGTTGGGGAAATTTTCTTCAATGATTTTTTTGAAAATATTTTTTGGGCCTTGGAGGAGGGAATCTTCTTTTTCCTCTATTCCTATTGTTCTTAGGTTTTGTCTTTTCATATTGTCTCAGATTTCTTGGATGATCTGTGTCAGGAATTTTTTTTAGATTTAACATTTTCTTTGGCGGATACATTGATTTCTTCCATTTTATCTTCCATTGTATCTACCTGAGATTCTTTCTTCCATCCTTGTAGTCCATTGGTTATGCTTCCCTCTGTAGTTCCTGTTTTCTTCCCTAAGTTCTTTCTCTCCACAATTTCCTCCATTTGTGTTTTCTTTAATTTTTCCAATTCTATTTTCAGATCTTGAGCTGTTTTGTTGATTTCCTTCACCTGTCTGACTGTATTTTCCTGTTTTTCCTTCAATTCCTTCAGCTGTTTGTTTGAATAATCCTCTGTTTCTTTTATTTCTTTCAGTGACTTAAGCATTTCCTCTCTAAAGGCCACAAACTGTTTGGCTGCATCTTCCTGTATTTCTTTATGGATGCCCATAATCTGGTTGTCTTTATCTTCCTTCATTTCTTTATGAATAGCAGTGATCTGTTTGACTTTATCTTCCTCTAGTTCTTTTGGCATTTTATTTGTTTCCTCCATTATCCTCTTCATAAGCATAGATGTAAGGTCATCTTCTTGAATTTCATTTATGCTGGGATGTCCAGGGCTGCTTGCCCCTTGATAATTGGGTTTCGGAGATGTCATATTGCTCTGTCTTTTGTTGGTTGAGCTTTTACGCTGGCTTCTACCCATTCGGCTAGAGGTCTTGGGTGTTAGTTTCTGGTGCTTCCTGGAATCCTGGGGTAGGGAGAATCCCCTTGGCAGAAAGATTTTTCCTGAAGGAGGGCTCCTCCACTTTTGGGGTATGGTCATTAAATGGCCAGTGCTTTTCAGGAATTGCCACTGCTTACCTCAGGCCTAAGTGGTAACTGTGGTCTTTGTTAGTCAAGGGGCTCTCCTCTCACCTGGAGAAGTCCTGGAGATAGCTTCCCTGCTTCTGTGTTTCTTGCTGTAAATTTGTAAGCTGCTGCTGTAACCCAGGTGCCCTGTGGTTTGATCAGTTCAGTTAGGGATAACTGGTTGCCCCTTGGAGCAGTATCTGGGGGTTGATCTCAGGGATCACAGGCTTCTGTAGGTCTGATGTAGCTCTGTGCCCTAGTACCCAAGAGATAATCAGTGATAGGTGAGCACAGATCTCATGCATGCAGCAGGAGGCTAGAGTCTGGAGCCTGTGGATAACCAGAAACTTCTCCAGAGCTAGGTGTCCTGAGGTAGGGCCAGATGTTTCCTCCATTGTGGGGCTTCCTCCCAACAGGAAGACACAGTCTGTGGTGTTTGGGGTGGTGCGTAGAGCGCACAGGCACTGGCAGGTGGTACCTCCAAGCTGGTGACTGGGTAGGAACCTGGGAACTTTTCCTGAGAACTTTTCCATGTGTGGTGGTGGGGGTCAGCTGAGTGCTCTAAGGTGGGACCTGCTGTTTCCCTCGCTGTGGGGTTTTCTCCTGACAGGAAAACTCAGTCTCTGGTGCACTGGGGCACACAGTTCTGTCTGTGATAGAGAGGTGGGCACGCAGCAGGTCTCTGGACTGGTGGCTGGTGCCCCACTCTGGGCTGGTCTGCACCCACTGGTCTGTGGGATCTTTTCCAGGGATAAACTGTGTGACCTGAGGTCAGTCCCTTTGCTTCTTTCCCTGTGAGGTTTTCTCATGACTGGCACTCCCAGTCTCTGGTGTTTTGGTGCCCACAGTTCAGCCTGGGAAGGTGATCAGGACACACAGGTGTGTGGCTCTGGTCTGGGGACTGAGTGCCTACAGGACCTGGATCTCTTCTGGGTTCTGGCTGGGTGACCTGAGAGTGGATCTGACTGATTCCCACACTGTGGGGTTTCCCCTCTCCTGGGAAACACGATCACTGGTGTTTTAGGGCCCAGAGTTCAGTCTCTTAGTTGCTGTACTGACATTGCTGTCCTGCTCCTCAGACACAGTGTCCTCCCAGTGCTGCCACCTTGGATTCAAATAAATGATTTTTTAAAAAGTATTGCATACTCTCCAACTTCCAGGCTGAATCTTATTCCTTTATCCTACGCTTCTGGAGTTAGTGCAGAGCCTAGATTTCAGATCCCAGGCTTAAGAACTCAGTGGCTGTGTGACTGCAGACACATTAGCATCTCTGTGCCTCAGATTTTTCATCTGAAAACTTTATTGTTCAGAGGATTAAAGGAAGTAATTGTTATAAAAGTCCTTAGAATAGGGGCAGGCACTTGGCAAGGAGTTGATAGAAGTCATTTTTATCAAGATTGCCTGCATTATACCTGATGTTTATAAGCACTGTCCTATGAAACTCCAATAAGTGTTTGCAAGTACTGTCCCATGAAACTCCAAGAAGTAAAGCAAGTGTTGTCAGGTCATATATATGGAATAGAGGAAGGGCCCAAATTTAGGTCTGCTAGGTCTGCCAACTGAAATAGCTTTGCTCTCAACTCTAGAGGTCAGGGTTCTAGTCCAAGTGATTGCTTGAGGAGCTCTAAGCCTGGGAGAAAAGGGAGTCACTGATGTTGACAGTGATTTTTATTTAGAGGAGAGGGGAGAGAGTTGGTCATCTCAGCAAGCACAGATCACGAGCAGAGAAGAGGTATTCGGTTGTCACAATAGACCCATTATATATCTAAGTGTGTGTGAGAGACCAAAAGATTAAGAATCAGCCGTTATTATTAAAGTTTAAGCCCTAAACTAGCTGGGTGAGGTCCAGTAATGCCCTGAGGGGAAGAACCTGCCATACTGCATTCTTTCCCCACCCACTAGAGATACAGTTGCTAGGAAACTGGCCCATCCCCCTAAGGAGGGACACCAGATCATTAATGGTTTGGGGACCTTCCTATAGCCAATCATTTCAAAATGTCGCATTTTGACCAAAAGATGCTTGCCAGGCAGGAATCACCCCTGCCTTGGGCATGCTGGGAGGGACCAGAATCTTTAAATCCCCCAACCTGAGCACAGGGCTCTCAGCTCTCACCGCTTCGGTGTGTGTGTGTGTGTGTGTGCCCGAGCTGCAGCTTGTAATTTGTAATAAAAAGATCCTCATATGGTTTGCAACGGACTCGGCTCCTGGAAGTGGTCTTTTTGGGTATTGCGATTCGGCACAACATGTGTATACACACATACACACATATATGTGTATGCGTATGTATGTATATGTATCTATATAGATACAAATATATATATACATACATATAATATATCAGATACATCTATTCTCTAAGTGTTTCCTTCTGACCTTTAAGGTACCTCTCTGTGAATGGGGGGCGGGTGGAAAAGACAGAGGCAGATGGTTCCTATTCTGCCTCATCTGGATGTTGTTGAATACTTTTGCATACAAGCTGGACAACCTTTCACAATTACCTGTCTCTTCTGCCATCTTCGGTATCTGCTGGGAAGTACAAGGAGGAGAATAAATTTGACTTGGTGAGGAAAAAAAAAGACAGTTAGGGTTCAAACAGGCACATTCTAGGATCTAGTTATGGGAGGCAGAGGGAGTTATCCAGACAGGAGGCAAATGCATCAAGGGTGACAAACTCACCTTAGAGAGCTGGACCTGAGTCAAACCATCATGTGGGGAACAAACAGGATGAGTCCCCAAACTACAGCACAACCACCTCACAGTACTAGAATGGTGACAAGCTCTTGATGATCCCCTGGGAAGGCATTCAACAGCCCCCCCCCAGTCCTCAGGAGTATCAAGTTCAAAGCCAGCCTGGCCATGGGGTAACTGTAGCTATATGTTAAGACCTTGTCTTTAAAAATAAAAATTAAACAACAACAACAACAACAACAAACCAAGAAAAGAAAAAAAAAAGTCATTGTTTGGTGACAGAGCAGAACACTTATTTACCAGAGTGACTGTCCCTGTCTTAGTGTCTGAATGCTTTGGGAAAAATCAACCAGGAGAGCAGCCAAAGCTTCCAAAGAATACAGTAGACAACAGCACCATGCTTAGGGGTTTATTTGAGGAATCCATTTCATTCTTTCATTCATATCTTAGGTTAGATACTGGTGTCATGTTGGGAAGCTGAAGCACAGAAAAATTCACCAACTTGCCCACTGTCAGTGACAATGCAGGCTCAGAGGGGGATCAGAAATTGAAGAGCCTGGGTTAACTGAAGAACCTGCAGTGACAATGCAGGCTCAGAAGAGGATCAGAACTGAAGAGCCTGGGTTAACTGAAGAACCTGGCTGAGCACATATGAATGAAACATGGAAGACTGGAGCAAGCAGCATGGACCTGGAACAAGCCAGGCCTGGTTTAAGTCATGGCTCTCATGCTCTTTGGGTAGCCTCAAGCAAGTATGGCACCTATCTGTAGTGAGAGGACAGTGACAAGAGGGAAACCTATCATCTGAAATCCCCAAAGGCTGTTTGGGGATTCAGTGAGGAGATGAATGTAGCAATCTGGCTCACCAGATTGCATGGCAAACAGTAAGAACTCAAGGTAACAACTGGACTAGGACTTAGTTGGTAGAGAACAAGCTTAGCACACACAGAGTCCTGGGATCAATGTCCCAGTACTCCATAAAACAGTGTGGTGGCATAAACCTGTAATCCCAGCAATCATGAAGCGGTGACAGGAGGATCAAAAGTTCAAGGTCAGTCTCAGCTATATAGCAAACTTGAAGCCACTACATTAATTCACATGGGGAAAATACAGCCTACTGTGGGCAGAACTATTCTCTAGTTAGGAGGTTCTGAGCTATATATAAGTGGAAAAATCCAGCTGAGTACAAGCAAATGAGCATTCATGCATTCATTTCTCAGTGCTCTTGACTGTGGATGTGACCAGCTTTAAGTTCCTGTCACTATGACTGCTTCCCAGCTATGATAGACTGTAAACTGGAATTGGAAGCTGAATAGCCTCCTTTATTCCCTTACATTGTTTTTTGTCTTTGGATTTGTCAGAATACATTTTTTTTTTGTCAGATTGAAATTAGGAAAGATAGCTGTTGCAGGCTATTTGATCCCATTGTGAACCCTAAAACTGTGAACTGTAAAATGCTGTGTTGAGACCTATCACATACCTTTAATCCAAGAACTTTCTGTACACAGGAATTATTAAAGTTAACCCTAGGTTAAGAGGCAGAGCAAGAAACTAGTTGAGAGGGCTTAAAGAGTAGGAAGGACTTTGAGTTAGGGGTACTTAGCTTGAGCTCTAGCTTTAGCTTAGGCTTCAGCTCCTCAGCTTCTTAACTTTCTGGGCTTTGAGCTAGTGAACTTTTAGGGTTTTTTTCATCCAGACCTGAGCTGAGAAGGAAGGTTAGCCAGGTGTTTCTCTGCCTTTTTGAGCTAGCAGGTTTTCTCCCCAGCATCTGGCTCCTGAGTCTTTATTGGTAAAATAGAATGGTTGGGATTTTCCTGTTTAAACAACAGGTACCTCTGTGTGGTTCATTGTTTTGAAAGCCAATTGCCATAGCAGAGGCCCAGCCCTACACATCAGAAAGCCTCACAGCCATGCAGAGGCAAAAGCAGGTAGACGAGCCCTGGAACACTAGACTGAGAGTGTAGGCTGAGTGAGCTTCCCAGAACTACAAAGCCACAGACTAACTGAATAACCCCAAGGAGCAGGATCTTGAGCGAAGAACCACCTAACCAAGTCATGCCCAGATTTTTCAACCCATAAAATAAGATAAGATAAGATAAAATAAAATAAAATGGTCACGAACTTAAACCACAAAGATTGAGGACATTTGTTACACTGTCATGAGATAACAAACAACAGGCAATGGAAGAAGCAAGATCTTCAGAGGTCTTGATTATGGATATGATCCAACTATTTAAAGTTCCTTCCTTGACTTCCCCACACTGATGGACTATAACCTGGAAATTTAAGTGGATCTAAAGCCTCCCTTTCCCTTAAGTTGTTTCTTGCCATGCTATTTTATCACAGCAACAGGAATGAAATCAGGACATTTGGAGACTCTGTATTTATCTTTGACACTGGCTTTTCTCTAAGCTGGGCTCCTTCAGCGAAGGACAAGTTGTGTAAGAGCCCAAAGTTCTGCCAGGCACTCTAGGAACATCAGGAGACATTCTCCAGAAGGTGGCTGAGGATATCTATTGCAGAATACCACCCAACAGGCCAAATTACACTGACACATTAGTTATCAGCAAAACAAAGAAATATTTGAGAAAACAACACTTTAATATAAAACCTAACTTAAAACACCATTGTATAATTTGTCAAGGAGGGATATCCCTCCCACATACATACCATCAGTTTGGAGCATATTAGTTAGTCTGCAGGGTTGGCCATATTGCCTCCACTTTAGAGAAATTGAAGTAGGCTCAGAGAAGCACAGTCATTGGTTCACATGCCCCAGTTTGCTTTAGCTTTCTCAAGTTAATTTTTCTTGTTGTTAATAAATTACCATTGCTAAAGTTTACCTGATCCCAGTTGATTTCTGACTGCATGTAATGTGGTTGTCTACCTTAAGTTCTCAGAGCCATGACTTCCTCACTGTGATGGACTGAGTCCCCTTAGAGTATGAGTGGGACTAGACCCTCTTTCCTTTAAGTTGCTTTGGCCAGATATGTCAAAATAGTCATGAAAAAAGTAGCAAACTGGCTCCATCTTTAGGAAATTGCACAGGCTTGGCAGGTTCTGGGCGGAAGATCCATCTTTTCTGTGATGCTTGAATCAGGAACCACATTGTTCTGCTTCATGGGACTGGCTGCTGTTTCATCTCCCAGGGAGCTGGTAGACCTTCTCTCTAATTGCTGGCTGAAGATGTGGGGCTGCAGGCCCGGCATTTTAACTCTTTGTGCAGCAGTCAAGGCTGAGACTGAAGGGCATTCTTCCCTCTGAGACTACTTTACTGAACTTCCCAGTGACCAGGTATGCCAACCTCTGAACCTAAGCCATATGTCCTCTCAATATTGATCAGAGGTCAGGTATGGTGTCTTTTCATAAAATCTCCCACCTTGGTGCCAAGTACAGTCTAGTTTTCTCAGTGGTGAATCTTTTCACTTTACAAAATATTGAGACACTCATTTTTGGGAACTGTTAGCTACTCATGGATTGACTTCAGCTAAGTTAGTCACTGTGCCAGAAGCTGGGGCTATAGTTCAGAAAAGCTGTCTCTAACTGGATGTTCCAGTTTAACCCAGGGGAGATGTGGAAAGTAGATGGTTAACTATGCCCCAGGAATCTGTCACATACAGGACAAGAATTGAGCAGAACACCTGGCTGTGAGGGAGGGGCTGGTGCATTCCACATCCACTGAGCACGTTGAAATGAAAACCAGACAGGTGACAGATAGGGGAAAAAGAAAAAAAAAATGGGAACATGAGAAACTCCCTGTCTACCCCATCTCACACTCTAGGAAATAGTGCAAGAAACTAAATTCTACTCTAGTATTTCTTATGTGTATCTATATTACATACACAAAATACCTTATGTTTGTATGTTTTGTGTTATCTAAAACCAGAGGTGTCTATACATCAGTCATCTCAAGCAGGCATACACAGGCCTGATGCAAATGAAAATGAGCCTAGAGAATAGGAGTTTGTATTCTGGCAAGTTGTCACAGAGAGGAGGACCGCTGGTGGCAGATTGGAAAGAGAACAAGAGGGTGAGAGGATTCTCTGACTATAGAGTTGTTTCAAGAAGCATGGCTAGTATGTAGAAAGATTGTGCCCCAGACAGCTTGTGAGGCAGTCTGGTTGATAGAGTGCTTGTGTTGAATGCACAACAGAGCCCTGGGCTCTGTCTCCATACTGAAAAAAGGAATTTAGGATCCACACAAAGTCAAAATGAGAGATGGAGGCTCATTCTCCAGAGCCACAGGGCTTACTTTGGTTTCTCCCTGTTTTGATGAGTCAGCTCTCATGAGAAGCCTCTGCTTGTCTGCCTCAGACACCAGTTGGTCTCGGAACCTACTGTTAGGATACATCTCCACAACTTAAATATCAGCGTGTGGGCTCTTTGGTTCACAGCTATATCTTCTATTTCTACTAGTGAATGAATGGAAGACAAGGAAGCCCATGGGGTATATATATTTGGAGGAGTCAATGGCAAAACATTCCCACATACATATAGGTGCCTTAATGGGAGACTAGGAACTGGGTTCTGTGCCTGGTATTCAGTAGTCACTCAGTGAATGAATATATAGAATTTAAAATCTGAAGTTTAGGGTATGTATGAAATAAATAGCAAGGGATATTATTCATACAAAGTGTGTGTATGTGCACGAGTGTGTATGTGTGGTGCATATGGGAACCAGAGGTTGATACTAGGAGTCTCTTCAGTCACCATCTACCTAATTTTGGGGGACAGGATTTCTCAGTGAGCCTAGAGTTTGATGATTTGGCAAGACTGGCTGGCCAGCAAACCCTAGGGATCCCTTGTCTTCACTTCTCAGAGCTAGGATTACAGAGACAGGCTGCTGTATTGGTGATCCAAATTCAGCTACTCAGTCTTGTGTAGCAAAGCACTTTACTTACTAAACCATTGCCCCACCCCACCCCTTTTCTTTTTGTTGGAATGTTTGGAGTTCCCAGAATAGAGTTGGAGAAGGCTGAGGACTAACTGGTTTCAGCTCTTACATTGGAGGCCTCAGACAAATTGCTCCTCCTTCCTTCCCAGGGCCACAGTTTTCCCATCCAAACAATGGGGACACAGAGATAATTATAAACTGTCCCCTTCTAGCTAGAGTAAGCTCAGATATTCCTCTCTTGCCTCATACATCCTCCAAGCAAACAGTTTGCTTCGGTGGGTTTTGAGGTTTGGGGGTGTTGGGATGTGAAAACCTTTGATGATATCCCTGGAGCTCTTGGTTTCTGATGCCTTCTGGTTCCCTCTTTTCAACTCTCTCAAGTCTGACCTTCTAATGAGTGATGTGCGTTATCAGCCCACTGTGGTTGAAAGGCTGCCTGGAATTTAGAATTGCCAATGTTACAGAGTCAGAGCTGGCTTGCATAATTAGCTTGGGCCTCATTAATGTCTGCCTCTTTGGGTGTTTTGCATTCTTGGTGTTTCTCATTCTGTGTTCCAATTCAGTCTGTCTGGGTGAACACTACTGCTCCTTTCTCACTGGTGGAGACAGGCTCTAGTTTGAGCTCAGAAGAGCCCTGCCATCCACAGAACATGATTTCAACATGCCCTGGGCTAACACATGCACTGCTTTCTAAATGGAATTAGCAGATTTCCATGGAAGGTCTGAGTACTTCAAGCCCCTCAAGCAGGTTAGCCACACACCTCTGGTTTGTGTGCTAGCCAGAGCGCAGAATGAGAAGGGCTAACAATTTAATTACTGCACAGACTGATGATTAAGCCATCAATTAAAACTTATAAGCTGAGAACAGAATCTGGCCTCAGGAGCAGGGGGATAGTGAGGCTGTTCACTGTGGAGTCCATAAATTACTCTCTTTTTCTGACTCCATTCTTTCCCTGCTCTTTCCTGCCCTGCTCTGAGCCTCAGCAAGCCTGGTCCTGTGGGCAGCATCAACCCAGTTCTCTTGCCTTCTGGCCTCTGCATGGCCCAGCTAAAGATTGGAAGGCAGAATGAGGAGAGAGTGGTATCATCTCTCCCCAGTGCTCACCTTTTGGCATCAGGCTGTGTCCTGTTCTAAGTCATTCGGCACTGCATAAAATAGTAGTCTTACTAGCTGTGATGTGACTTCATTTTAAATTAGCTTTTATATTTAATTACTCTGAACACAAAACTCATTTGTATTACACATATATGTTACATAACTAGCATGGAGGTCATTTCCTACAGTAGGCTTTGTAATTTTGTGCACTAAACAAACATTTTAACGGGAACACAAAGGCAGAATGTACCATAGTGGGCACATAAGCAACACTATCTGTACACACTGCCCATAAGGCACACACTGATAGATAACTTATTCCTAAAAGTAGGAAGGGTTTTATCCTATAAATATATCTAAAAATATAAATATAAAGGAAATTTGAACCATTTTACTTATGGTCCCAATATGTCCATATGACCATATGAGCGCATGGGCCTGTTAAAATCATGTCAAGAAAACCAGGCCCATGAACTTCTCAGATACACCAGATTGAGAAATGGGTACAACTTCATACCAGGACCTCATAAAGTGGAGGACTCCTGGGCTGTGGAGATAGCTTAGTTAGTAAGGTGCTTGTTTGATTCCCAAAACCAACATACAATAGCTGGGCATGGTGGCATGCATTTACAATCTCAGTACTGGGAAGGCAGGGACAGAAGGATCTCTGGGGCTCTCTGGTTAGACTGTTCAGCCAAATTTACAAGTTTATTAAGAGACCTTGTCTCCACCAGAGTCAAGCTATCCTATCACAGCAGGGCCTGAATATTCTAACATAGCTGAAGCACAAGAAAAAGACCCTAAAACCAACTATGATAGGCATCCTTAAAGAAGAAATTAATAAATCCCCTAAAGAAAGCCAGGAAAATACAAACAAACAATTGGAGGAAAGGAATAAATCTCTTAAAGGAAGCTAGGAAAACACATACATGCACGTATGTGAGCACAAACACTCCCCCAAAACAAAACCCAAAACAAACAAACACAAACAACTGGAGGAAATGAATAAAGCCTTTAATGAAATCCAAGAAAAAAAACAAATAGTTGAAGGAAATGAGTAAAATTGTACAAGACCAAATAGAAGCAATAAAGAAAACACAAACTGAGGGAATTCTGGAAATGAAAAATTTAAGAATTTGAACAGGAACACATAGAGGCAAGCTTCACCTACAGAATACAAGAGAGAATCTCAGGCATTGAAGATACAATAGAAGAAATGGATACATTGTTCAAAGAAAATGTTAAATCTAAAATATTCCTCACATAAACATCCAGGAAACCTGGGACACTGAAATGCAAACCTAACAATAATAGGAAAACGAGAAAGCGAATAATCCCATTTCAAAGTCACAGAAAATATTTTCAACAAAATCATAGAAGAAAAATGTCCTTACCTAAAGAAGGCAATGCCTATAATTGTAGAAGCATACAGAACACCAACAGATAGCATACAAATAGCACCAGAAAAGAAAGTCCCCTTGCCAGATAATAATCAAGACACTAAACATACAGAACAAAGAAACAACAAAAAGCTGCAAGGGAAAAAGGCCAAGACCTAATATATAAAGGCAGACCTATTAGAATTACACCTAACATCTCAGCGGAGAGATTGGAAGCCAGAAGATCCTGAGCAGATGTCTTGCAGACTCTAAAATACTAGAGATACCAGCCTAGATTATTATAACCAGCAAAACTTTCAATCACCATAGATGGAAAAAATAAGATATTTCATGATAAACTCAAATTTAAAGAATATCTACCTATAAATCTGAATGAAAAATAAGTAAAAGAACATGATTATTCCTAGATATGGTAGAGGAGAATGTTCATTATAGATATCTGCGATTGTGTAGCCAAAGACAGGGCACATCCTGGGAGAGCCCACAGTGGACATGACCAAACTGAAAGTTGTGCCATGTGAGGAAACGGGGCAGGGGAGAGAGGAGAGAACAGGAAAAACAGGTGTTAGCAGCCAGGAGGCCCAAAGGTACAAAAAGGGCTAACCAAAATAGTTGGATTATATAGGGAAGAGCAGAGAATTCAGAGTAGGGGGTGGTGTGTGGCAACTAGGAGGTAACAGGTAGGGACTGAGAGGTGCCAGGAGAATCTGGAAGCCAGTGTTAAGCAGGCACCTAAGTTCAGGGTTGAAACTTAACATTCCAGCCTTTGTTGATAATAAATAAATGATATCTGGTGACACAATGTTCTCCATGACTATTTCCTGCTGATACTGGGGCATCATTGTTTGAGGGGAGCAGGAAAGCTGAAATGCTGGTCTTGGAAGAGCAGCCTATTTTGCCCTCTAGCTCTGCAGGACCACCTGGAGCTAGGGAGTGCAGGCAGCAATGGCAGCAGTTTGTGAATCTGGACTGCCTGGTGCTAGCTGCTTTGAAATTGACCTGGATTCAGATTTTGAGGGAATATCTGAATGTGGTACTGGACCAGTCTCTAGTTGATTTGAAATTTCTGGGACAGATAGATTAGAAGGTAAAGTTAAGAGATTTAGGGGGATATTTTATCTTGGGTATACATTTACAACTAAGGTCCATCATCTTGGCAGTTGGAAGAGGGGAGTCCCAAGAACAGGGAAACGGGGAGATTAAACCCACCTTCAGGAACAGGCAGTAGGTAGGGAATACTAGGTTGTTGGTTGACAGGAGTACTTATCCATTTGACCTGTGAGAGGTAGATCTAAATCAATTCCCTGAAGCTTACAAGAATTTTTTTTAAGTTTATAAAAAGAGATAAAAGTTTTAGATATGTTAGTATTACCACTGTTTGTAATCTGTACTGAAACCCACATTGTAGAAAAGGCAGTAGACTCACACCTTTGAGTTGCAATAAAAAGCTTGGGGACCCCAGAATAATTAACACTCTTTACAAAGGGCTGGATATATAGATTAAACAGATTTTTTTTTAGCACAATGAGAAGCAATTTTTAAATCTATACTTAGAAGGCAACAAAAGAAAATTTAAAATCTTGAGTTGTGACTATGATAATAGAAGTCAGTGGTATCAAATGAATAAGTAAAAGAAAAAAAGGAAACATGAGTCAGTCAATATCATCAGATATTTGAGAAGGATAAATTATAGCTAGAAGAATAACCTAAATGGTCAATGTATCAATTAAAATGACAGAATTGTCACCATTACGTAAGATGGGTTAGCTTAGGCTCCAGTGGTTTTCATAGGTTTGATGGGGGAAAGGGTTGATCTTTGGCTGTCATTCAGAACAGCATTTATCTTCACTTGTCATACAGAGCAGCATGGTCTTTGCTGTTAGGCCCAGGTCTTAGAGACTTTTCCTATAGAGGAACTTGAGAAAGTTGACCTTATTTTGACTAGGCAAATATAGCAGTCAAAATGCCCAGTTTCTGCAAAGCCCTGACAGCAGGTGAGGCATGGTGCTGTTTTTCCCAGTGGTTAGGGTTACCACAATCCAGGTGAAGTCATCATGCCCCATTTGTCTTCTTTGGCGATCATAAGGGTACTGATACTTCTATCAGTGTAGTTCTGTCTATTATGGGAAACTTTTCCATTAATTTTTCCCCCCTAAGACAGGGTTTCTCTGTATAGCCCTGGCTGTCCTGGACTTGCTTTGTAGACCAGGCTGGCCTAGAATTCATACAGATCTGCCTGCCTCTGCTTCCACAAGTGCTGGGATTGCAGGCATGTGGCACCATGCCCCACCCATTAAACATTTTAAATGTTCAGCAAATCTCTGAAGAGTTTTAGGACCATCTATCTATTAATTGTACATGATTTTAGGCTTAACCTTGAAAACACATACAAGTGGCTAAATAAAGCTTGTCATGAAACAGTTTATAAGATAATAGATACATGATTTTATCCCTGTTAAGTTTGAGCATTAAAATTCTCAGTTAAAGATTTAATAAAATGATTTTTAACATCAAAATAGAACAGCACAGTTTTTTGTATGACTAGTTTATTTTAGCTTTATTAAGCTAAAGCTTAACAAAGTGAGCAAATGCAAAGATGCTAGACATATATTACTGTGAACCTGAGTAGACACTTAGAATTTATAAGCACTGATTATTAAATATAGCTTATTTATCAAACATGTTAATTACCTAAATTTTCTAGAAGCTTGATATTTAACAGTTAGCACAGGCACAAGTAATTAGACACATATCTTAAATCAGCTTTTATTAAATTGAGTAGACCTTTATAACCTTAAATTTTATATTTTTATATGAGCTGAATCATATATAGGATAGTGCAGCAAATTAAGATCACCTATATATAGATTTTAATTATAAGCCTTTGGTTAAAGTTTAAAATTTTTGTTATAGATTTTATAGGTTTTAAACCATACCCAATGAGTTTACAAATCCTGACACAGAGTTTACAGCACAGTCTTAGATTTTTTTTGACAGCAGAGAAACCATAGAGATAAAGGATTTAAGAGTATAAATTTGTAGAACCTTAGATATAAGAAGAGACTTTGGGATCATTTGTTTGTGGCAGAAGTTGTTACAATCTGCAAGAATTTGGAAGTCAAAGTACACCGAGTTTTAGCCATTGATTGGCACTGAAGCCAAGCTGTAGTAATAAAATTTGACCCCATGGAGGAAGAGAAAGGGAACACTGAAAACTGGTGTAGTCATCTTAATATATAACAAAATAGACTTAAAATCAACACCAATAAAAAGAGATGAGGAAGGATACCATATACTCATCAAAGAAAAAAATACAGCGAGAGGATATTTTAATTCTTAATATCTATGCCCCAATCACAAGGGCACCCAAATTTGTAAAAGAAACACTAATAAAACTTAAATCACACATCAACCCTCACACATGGTCAGTGGAAGCCTTCAATACTCTACTTTCATCAATGGACAGGTCACCCCAGAAAAAACTAAACAATGGAGCTAACAGACATTATAAACCAAATGGACCTAAAAGATATTTACAGAGCATTTCACCTGAAAATGCGAAAGAATCTACCTTCTTCTCTGCACCTCATGGGACTTTTTCCAAAGTTGGCCACATACTCTGACACATAACAAGTCTCACCAAATACAAGTAAACTGAAATAACTTCTTACATCATATCAGACTATTATGGACTTAAACTGGATATCAATAACAATAGAAACAACAAAAAATTTACAAACTCATGGAAACTGAACAGCTCTCTACTGAATGAAAAATGGGTCAAGACAGAAATAAAGAAAGCAATTAAAGACATCCTAGAACTCAATGAAAATGAATATACAACATACCCACAATTGAAAGTGGTGCTAAGAGGAAAATTCATACCATTAAGTGCCTACATGAAAAACAAACAAACAAAAGAAAAAGATAAAACAAAACAAAACTTGGAGAGACTTCATTGTAGCAACTTAACAGCACACCTGAAAGCTCTAGAACAAGAAGTAATCATGTCCAAGAAGAGTAGATAGCAAGAATCAAACTGAAGACTGCAATCAGTAAAAAAAAAAAAAAAAAAGCAACAAAAAGAACAATACAAATAATCAATGAAGCAAAGAGTTGGTTCTTTCAACAAGATAGACAAAACCTTATCCAAACTAACTTAAAAAGACACAGAGTGACTATCCAGAGTAACAAAATTAAAGATGAAAGGTGGAAATAACAAGGCACTGAGGAAATCCAAATAATTATAACAGGATACTTTAAAAACCTGTGCTCCACCAAATTGAAAGATCTAAAAGAAATGAATAATTTTCTCAAGAGGTACCACTTCTTGAAGTTAAATCAAGATCAGAAAAACAATTAAAGCAGACCCATAATCCTTAGTGAAATAGACGCAATCATTAAAGTCTCCCAAACTAAAAAACAAAACAACAAAAAAAACCCCAGGGACTGGTGATTTTAGCACAAAATTCTACCAGACTTTCAAAGAAGAGTTAATGCCAGTACTCCTCAAAATAGTCCACAAAATAGAAACAGAAGGAACATCGACAAATTCGTTTTATGAGGCCACAGTTTTCCTGCTACATAAACCACATAAAGACTCAACAAAGAAAGAAAATTATAGACCAATGTCCCTTATAAACACCGAAGGAAAAATACTCAATAATACTTGCACATCAAATTCAAGAACAGTCAAAAAGATCATCTACCATGACCAAGTAGGCTTCTTCCCAGAAATGCAAGAATGACTTAATATATGAAAATCAGTAAATGTAATCCACTATATAAACAAACTGAACAATCATCTCATTTGATGCAGAAAAGGTCTTTGACAAAATCTAACACCCCTTCATGATAAAAGTCCTGGAATGACTAGGAATACAAGAAACATATCTCAAGATAATAAAGGCAATTAACAGCTAGCCTATAGCTGACATCAATTCAAATGAAGAGAAAAATTCCACTAAAATCAGGAATAGGGCAAGACTGTCTACTCTCTCTATTCAATATAGTAGTGGAAGTATTAGCTACATCAATAAAACAACTGAGGGAGATCAAGGGGATACAATTTGGAAAGGAAGAAGTCACAGCATCATTATTTGCAAACAATATGATAGTATACAATAAGTGACCCTAAAAATTGCACCAGGAACTACTACAGCTGATAAACACTTTCAGCAAATTAGCTGGATAGAAGATTAACTAAATATCAAAAAAAAAAATCACACATACACATACACACATTGGAATAAAAGAACTGTGTTTCTCTCAGCTGACTATCAAGATAATCAGTACTAGTTGGCAAATTGCTGCCAATGAAACTACCAGGGTTTGTGTGTGTGAATTTGTTGTAAGTTCATAATTATGATATTTACATCGCCATTTATATCTGGCATAGCATACTCATGATACCACCCTCCATCAGTGTGGTGGCTTTGGAGAGGGTTCTGCAACCACAGCCTCAGCAACTATATCTACTAGACTAAAGCTTTGTGTCTTTCATACCAAGTGCTCTGGAGCCAGACAATTTTGCATTTCAGATGTTTTTGGATTTTAGAATATTTACACATATGTATTGCATATTTACCTATCTTGGAAATGGGACTCAAGTCTAAACAAAAACTTCATTTGCATTCCATGTATACATTATATAGCCTGGGGGTACTGTACTATGATAGTTTTTCATAATTTTGTTAATTATTATTTTTTTATTAATTACACTTTATTCACTTTATATCCCCCCATAAACCCCTCCCTTCTCCCCTCCTAATCCCACCCTCCTTCCCCCTTCTTCACACATGTCCCTCCCCAAGTCCACTAATAGGGGAGTTCCTCCTTTCCTTCCTTCTGATCTTAGCCTATCAGATCTCATCAGGAGTGGCTGCATTGTCATCTTCTGTGGCCTGGTAAGGCGCTTCCCCCTCAGGGGGTAGGTGATCAAAGAGCAGGCCAATAAGTTTATGTCAGAGGCAGATCCTCTTCCCATTACTATGGAACCCACTTGGACCCTGAACTGCTATGGGCTACATCTGTGCAGGGGTTCTAGGTTATCTCCATGCATGGTCCTTGGTTGGAGTACGAGTCTCTGGGAAGACCCTTGTGTTCAAATTTTCTGGTTCTGTTGCTCTCCTTGTGGAGTTCCTGTCCTCTCCAGATCTTACTATTTCCCTCTTCTTTCATAAGATTCCATGTACTCTGCCCAACAGTTGGCCATAAGTCTCAGCATCTGTTTTGATAGTCTGTGTTAAAGGGCAGAGCCTTTAACACACATTCATGGTGTGGAAGTTTCCACTGGTGACGTCCTAAAAGTACTCTAAAAGTTTTGAATTTTGGTGAATTTTAGGGTTAGTACTCTACCTGTAATGGCATTTACCCTCTTTGTTCCTTCAGTTCCACACATTCCTCTGCAAATGAACTTTCATTAAAGTCCTTGAATTTAAATAAGCCAAGAAGGAGTGAATTCTGTCCCTTGCCTCATACAATTCCTGATGTAATTTCTAGCTTCAGAAATTATGTCCAGAGCATAGTGAGTCCTTAACAAGTAGTTGTGGAATAAATAAATAAATAAATAAATAAATAAATAAATAAACAAACAAACTTTGCACGTATACTATTCGTGTTTACAAATAAACCACACAAGCTGTATTAGTGCTTTTAAAGGTGAGAAGTGGAGGCTTAGAAGTACAGGCTGACCTCTGGCTAAGAACAGCACTTTATTAAACTCTCATGAACTTTGTTCCTGTTCAGCCCCTACAGAAAGTTTGCTTGAGTTTGGATCTGATTTTGGCCCTAAAAGTCACATGCTTGGTCGGGATGCTTCATTCTATTGGGAGGTGGTAGAATCTTTAGGGGGCGTGGCCTAGTGGAAGAAAGAAAGGTCAATGGGGGTGTGCCATGAAAGGGCATTAGGATTCTAGTTCCTTCTTCTTGTTTCTTTGTTTCACAAGTACCCTGATGTGACAATGCCTTCTGAGTCATATGTCAGCAAAGATTTACTGGCTACCACCATCCCCAAAACAACTGGGCTTAGCAATCACAGACTGAAACATCTGGAATCTCCAGCCAATAACCTTACCTCCTTTTTAAGTGGTATCTTGTCACAGTGACAGAGCTGACTAATCCAGATCTCAGATTCTTACTGCCTTCTGTATAGAAATCTGGGGTCTAACCTTGCTGGTATGGGAGAAGTGGGAATAGATGCTATGAGGCAGGTAGAGGGAACTGCAAGGAGTTAAAGATGCCTGGGCCTTCATCTGGCATTGCATCAGAGGCCTGGTTCAGATTCAGGTACTGCCAGGCTCTAGAAATCTGATGTGAGGCAAGCAATTCTAGGCCTCCAAGTGTTACTAGAACTTAGTTTCTTCCTCTGTAAAATGGGCTATGGTAATAATTACCAACATTTAGTTAAAGCTTACCTTGGTCTAGACATAGCTGAGGGATTAGCACACACCATCCTGTGTATCCTTCACTGAACTCTCTGAACAGTTGTTAGAATAAAGTGTTTCAGAGAACGTGCTACCCATGGTCACATAATGTTTTCATCTAGTCTAAAGAGGGATATGTACCCAGGCAGGCTGCTCCAGAGGCTGGGCACTCAATGACAACACCGTGGTCCCCTGTTTTCTTTGGGCTATCTTATGGGATTGTGGAAATAGATAAGATCATATTTACATGACGAACTTGGCACAAGGGTCTACCAGTAAGTGGTAATGACCTTTTCCCTGTACCCTGGTTCTAAGTCAGACTCTTGGATTCTTCCCATGTTTTCCTTCCAAATGTTTGCTGAACATGTACCATTCATAGTGGGCAACTTAACACCTCTTTAATAATTCTATGCAATACTTTTATTAAAGAAGGGCAATCAGGGCAGAGATGCCACACACAGGCTCTGGAGTCAGACTGGCTGAGCTCCACCTCTCAACTGGCTGGACAGCTGGATTCTGTTACACAACTCATTGGTTTTTTCAAACTTCTTATCTATAAAACTGGGATCTAATAGCGCATACCTTATGGGGTTGTTAAAAGGATAAAATAAGTTAATATATGTTAAGTGCTTAAAACAGTGCCTAGCACGTAGGAAATGCAATAAAAGTGTTTTTTAAATAAATAAAAATTCATGAATTTTGTATGTGCTATTCAAGCTGGCTTAAACTAAAGGGGATTGTTCTTGGCTCAAGTCTGAGGAGGAGTGTGGACCCAGTCCTAAGTAACATCACCAGGTCACTGTCCCTCTCGGCTGTTATTTCCTTTGCTTTGCCTCCAGTTTTGTCAGGCCATTCACTCAGTGAGATAGAGAACCAACACCAGCTCTAGGCATCCACCCTACAGCTCAGCAGCTTTTGACATCTACCCCAGCAGTTCAGTGTCCCCTGCAGAACTCATGTGCCTGTGCCTGTTAACCAAGAGCTATAGAGAAAGTCCTGTTGTGTTACTTTGAGTCTTAACATAACAGTCCAATACACTAGGGCTTGTCATGTGTTGTTAACTGCAGACACAAACCAGAAAATGAGGCACAGAGGAGTCATTGTGGTGGAAAATCATCCAGATGCTGTTTCTCAGAACAGAAGAGATAACTGATGGAGTAGACTAGCAGTGGTTTACTCTGTCACCATCCTGTTCTGTTGAAATATGAGAACCTCATATTCTCCAGGGAAATAGAAGCAGTAGAAAGCAGCAAGCACATGTTTCAAAGCCTAGTGCACGTGACCATGGGAAGTCCCACAATATGCCATCTGTGAGCTGAAGAGCCAGTGATGGGATTCATTGTGAGTGTAGAGTCCTGAGAAGTAGGGGATCCAATGATGTCAATCTCATGCCAAGGCCTGAGAATGGAGAGATCACTGGTATAAGTCTAAGAGTGTGAAACCTTGACAGCTGCCAAGTTTTGACAAAGGAAAGAACCTGGATGTTATAGGTACAGAAGACAGCCTCAGCTTTGCCTTTTGTGCTCTGTGTGAATGGGATGGTGCTTGCCCATATTAGTGAGATTTTTTTTTTTTTTTTTACTTTACTCTGTCTGGTAAGTAAGATCCCTGCTGACACACCCAGAGATGATGCTTAGCACTGTCTGGTTTTAGGTCCTGTTCACATGTATAATGAACTTTTTTGTCCCAGTGCAAAATGCCTATTGGCATTTCCAATAGGACACCTAAAGAAAGTATCTCTGAAAGAAGATACTAAAGTATCTCTGAAAGAAGTCTAGAGAATGGCTCAACATTCCAACTTGGGAGAGCACAGCTAGGGCTTATCACGGTCCCACATATATAAGGAATGTTTTTTTTTCCTTATGCTTTTTACCTGTAGGTCACATTATAAACCAAGCTGTGGCTTCATTGTGAATCATTACTTTCTAGAAAGTCTGAGTATCAAGCCTGTATCAAGCTTGCTAGACTGAGCTGCTTGAAGGAGACTCTGAGTATCTTTTTCGGCTCACAGGCTTATGTAATTGAATGCTTGGTCCCTAGATGATGGTGATGTTTTAGGAAGGTGCTGGAGCTTTAAGTCTAATAGTTCTGTCCAATCGGTGGGTGATATATGAATAAGGAGAGCTATGGATGTCGTCCAACATAAAATTATAAACATACTTAAAGCATTGTCCTAGTTGGATATTTTTGTTTGCTTGCCTTTGTTTTTGTGAACTTGACACAAGCATGAATTATCTGAGAAGAGGGCACTGTTAGAATTTAAACAGGGAAAGAAGGCTATGTTGCCCAGGAGGAGTACAGCTGGGTCTTGTGGTAGAACTATCACTACGTTTCTGAGATAGTGCCAGATTCACTTCCAGAGTGGTTGTACAAGTTTGCACTCCCACAAGCAAAGGAGGAATGTTCCCTTTGCTCCACATCCTCACCATGTGCTATCACTTGAGTTTTTTATCTCAGCCATACTGACAGGTGTAAGACAGACTCTCAGTATTGTTTTGATTTACATTTTCCTGATTACTAAGGACACTGAACATTTATTTAAGTGTTTCTCAACCATTTGAGATTCCTCTATTGAGAATTTTCTGTTTAGCTCTGTACCCTGTTTTTTAACTGGTTTGTTGGTGTTTAGTTTTTTGGGTTCTTTGTATTTTGGATATGAGCCCTCTGTTGGATGTTGGGTTGATGAAAATCTTTTCCCTATTCTATAGGTTGCCATTTTGTCCTATGTTGGTATAATGTTTTTTTTTTTAATGTATACACCTTACCCTTGTTCATTCAAATGCTGATTTCTCCCCCCCAACCCCCAACTCTCTAGTTTCAATCCGGATATTGCATTGTGATACTCATTCTAAGCATCCTGTCTCAACTCTTGTGTAAACAGGACAAAATAAAGCAACTAGACACAATGTTGAGCAGGGAGGAGCCAGAGGACAGGAAAGAGGGGAGGAGCCAGAAGGCAGGAGATGAGTGGGAGGAGAAGGGGCAAGAGGAGAGCTAAGAGAGCAGAGCTGGAGGAGAGATCTTGGAGGATGTGGAGCATGAACCAGACCTAAGATTTCACAAAAAGCAAGTATAATGTGGGAAATCTAAATGTTAGGAAACTGAGGGCTTCAAGGTTTAGGAGGGAGTAAATATTGCCCAGCATTGTGTTCTAGGTTAACTAAAAACCAGTCTCTGTGTAATGATTTGGTTATACAGCTGTTTAAGATTAATAGCAAGCTTTACTAGAAGATAATTCAATAATAAATACTAATAGTCACTTACAACAGTCCTATTAACAGTGTCATTTGACTTGCAGAACCTTTTCAGTTTCATGAAATTCCATTTATTAATTGTTGATCTTAGAGCCTTCAGGGCTCTAGAAGGTGCTGGACAATCACTCTTCTACTTTACAGCCTCCCTTCCCCCTCAGAATGGCTTCCTGTGGAGCTTTAGGGGGCCTGGAAGTCTTGGTACTTTTGCTTCTCCTACCACCTTCTGATTTTACATGCCTATCCTACCACACCTGGCCCTCAGCTAGCATTTTTATTAACCTGGTAGTTTTGGTATATTTTCCCCCTAGTTTTCAAATGCTCTGCATTATATTTATATTAATCTTTTGAATAAAATTTTTAAAGTTACCCTGAAAAGTTGTTTTGTTTAATTAGAATATTTAGATCATTGATATTTAATGAAATTATATATATATATATATATATATATATATATATATATATATATATATATCTAACAAATATATTTGAGGGTACTTTGTAGAGGTTGCAGTTTTCACAAGTAACCATGGCAGGATATTTCCTAGGAATTCACACTTTCTGTAAGTGTGATCTCTTATCAGTATAATTGGGGAGTAGGGTCAGGTTTCAGTGTTCTTTGGCTCCACCACCCACAAGGTCTAGGGAACCTCTGGGTAAAGAAGACACAAAGACAGGGCTTCAGGGACAGGAATATGGCAAACAGGTATGTCCAGGACCATGCACATCAGTAGAGTCAATGCGTGGAACAGTCAGAGGAGTGAGAGAGCGACTCTTTACCTGCTTGCACAAAGACACTTTATAAGAACCATTACTACTCTACAAGTAGCTGGATTATTATCATCACCATCTGAAAACAACAGCCGCTTGCATAAGTCCTCTTCTTTTCTTTTCACTTCTCCTCAAAGCCGATACTTCTCTGTGATCATTTTCCTTGGCCTAACGAATTGATAGTAAGGAGCTGCTCTTTTTAAATGTTTTTATTTGTTCATTGTTCAGTTCATGTAACCTGTTTTCCAGAGTAGGGGGCAGAATTAAAGGTTGGTAACTAATTTTCTTCATTGCTCTAAAGGCATACTCACTATGGCTCTTTGAAAGCTGTCACTCTGTTATTACAATAAAAGAAATTTACCTTCCCAACTCTGTCTATTTTCATGAAGTGTTTCTTTATCTTCTAAAGTTGCATGGACATGTCTGAGTGTAGAATTCTTTTTTCTATATGCTGCTTAAACTGTGTTGAGATTCTGGCTGGCATATTATGTTGGAAGAATCATTCACTGCACTCCTGCCTCTACTCCATTCTTTTATTCTTTCAGTTCTCTTTTGACCCTAATATTAAATGAACAGTCTAGTCTATCTTGAGACCCAGCCCACTCTTTCAGATTTCTAATGTTCTCCATTCTCTCTCTCTCCCTCAGGACACTTCATTTAATTTCTATGAGTGCTTTTCCAACTGTATCTAATGTGCTGTTAAACAGAATACATGCAATCATTTTGGCTATTATACTTTTCCATTTCTAAAAGTTCTAATTTTAATACTATTTATTTAAATTTTTTATTGTATAATATGTTTTGGTCTTATTTTTCCCCTCCCACAACACCTTCCAGATTCCCCATTCCCAGCCATCTAACTCTGTACTCTTCTTTTCTCTTAAAAGGCAAGACAAAACAAAGCCACCACCACCATCACAACAAAAGCACACATAAAAACGACACATACCATCACCACCACCAATAACAACAAATCAAATCAAACCAGAAAAGCAATAAAAACCATGGAGTCCATTTTGTGTTGGTTAACTATTTCTTAGCATGCAGCCTAACCTGTGGTGTGCTTGATATTACCCAGTGTCACTCCACTAAAGTAAACAGACTTTTCCTCTCCCAACAGCTATCAGTTGCAAATATCTTCTTGCTTAGGGGAGGGACTTTATGCCCACTTCCCCTTCTCTGTTTTAAGGCCAGCTCCATGAGATGGAATCCATACGCTGACATTTTCAATGAGGCCAAGAACCTGAAACTATATTGATCATGGTAAAATCTACTACAATCATTCTGCTAAATGAACATTGCAATAAAACGACTCCTAATTGTTATACCCTTAGATCAGTGCCAGAGAAGCTTCTTCTTGCAGTAGATGGTAATTAATACAGAGACTCGCATTTGGATAACATGCAGAGTGAGGGACTTCGACACCCTCAGCCCTAAGTGAGATGTATGACATCCCTTCCCTCAAGGACTAGAGATCTACGTGGAAGAGGCTGAAAGATTGTAAGAGCCAGAGTGGGTGGACAACTCCAAGGGAACAGCATGTTTCCAGAAACAACAGGGCTGCTGAGCACTCTGGGAAGCTGGCAGATTTCTAGAAAATCTGATAATCAGGGCTTTTAGTTCTGCTACGGTTAGAGGGGATTCTCTGAATGTTTAGTCTGCTGTGCTACTGGGATGGGTCTGTTCCTTCTGCTAAAACTTTATAGTGTGGATAGGCTGCTCTCACATGCATGGATTTATGGAAACTTTGTCAGCCTCTGGCTGCAGTATTGCTCTTTCCACATTTCCTCATTCCACAGAGCAAAAGGAACCAAACACAGCCAGAATAGAGTCACAGATCGACAAAAAGAACTCATGCCTTCACAGAGGAAAACAATGCAGCCAGTCCTGATGAGACTTGATAAGCTAGGGTCAGAGGAAAGGGGAGGAGGACATCCCCTTCAATAGACTTGGGAGGGGCATGGGAGGAGATGAGGAAGGGAGGGTGAGGTTGGGAGGGAATGAGGGAGGGGGCTACAATTGGGATACAAAGTGAATAAACTGCAATTTATAAAAATATAAATAAATTTTTTTTAAAAAGTGGGAAAAAAAAGGACCCATGCCTTTTGCCCCAAGCCCAAGCCTTATTCGACATCACGTTTTTTTGTTTTTTTTTTTTTGTTTTTTTGTTTTTTGTTTTTCATTTCCCATGTATTTGTGTCATTAATCATTTCTCTTACAGGGGCAACTGGGACTCCGTGGAAATCATTTGGCATGGGGATGTGCACATGACATCTGAAATTGGCCACAGGTGAGTGTGGAGGTGTCTCTATGAGGTTTCCCATATACACTTCTCAGATATCTTTTGGATCTCAGGTCTGCTTACCGCACAATTTTGGTGCCATTTCTCACAACTTGCATGTCCACCATACAGCCTCCGGTGACATAAGCTGCCAGGTTTAGCTCAGAAAACTCAGCCTGGAGAAGAAAGCAAAACAACAAAAATGGAGGCCTCAAACATCACCAGTGTAGACACTTACTGTATACGTCTATGTATTATCCAGTGCATATCCAGGCCTTATCTCGAACTTAGAAATGGAATTTTTATTTCCCTTTTCCAAAGGAAGCTGAAGTGTGGAGAGGCAGGTGACATGCTCAGGATGACATGATGAAAGCATCATACTGGAACCCATGAGTCTGATTCGAGGACCTGCTATCATGACCATGGCTCTTCTGTCTGTCTGGAAGTAGAAGAGGCCACTCTATCTCTGTCACTAGAAGATGCCAAATGTTATCAGGCCAATTTCCCCAGAGCTGTGAGCCTTGTGCTGTGAAGTTTGTCAGCCTTATGCCTCTGATTATATGGCTCTGGTAACAGAACACTTCTCAAATTATCTGCTCAATATCCCTTGTTCCATACATGTAGCTACATTGTCTGTGTTCCTTTGGTCACAGTTGATGCAAATGAGAGAATGATACTGTCTGAAAAGTTAAAACAAGACATGCAGTTTGTTTCTAGGGGGTTGTTTCTCTTGTTCTTTTTGTTTTTTGACACAGGGTTGTATAAAATGAATGATGGCTGACCTCAAACTCACTATACAGCAGATGACTCTGATCTTCTGATCCTCCTATCTCCATCTCCTAAGTCCAGAAATTGCAGAAACTGCATTGTACTACAATGGTTTTATTTAGTGCTGGGGATAAAACCCAGGGCTTTGTGCATGCTAAGAAAGCAATCTACAACTGAACTACATCCCGAGCCCAATAGGTGGTTTATATCTTTAATGTACAAGCTTGAGGGTACTTGGGGTCATATTTATTGCTAGCTGCATTAGGAAAGCTTGGAAAACCAGAATAGAGAAGGCTGAAGAACAAGAGAATGAAGCAGAGGAGAAGGAGGAGGAAAGAGGTATCAAGTCACTAAGAGAGAGAGAGAAGGACAGAAGCAAGAGATGAAGAACCTTCCTGATGTTCCTGTCTTTGGATTTTGGTGTGTACCTTTGTGCTTGCTCATCTGTTTAAGGCATTGCTGAAATTCTATTGCTTTCAATCAGAGTTCCGTGGAATAACACATATCCCTGGTCACACTGTATGCTCCTTGGAGATAGAGACATGTTATAACTACCTATCTCAGATTCAGAGAATGCTGTCATCACTATCAACTACTCGGTGGCTTAAATGGCAAGAACCTATACTCTGTCATTCTAGGCTAAAATTTTAAAATCAAGATGCAGGTAGGGTTAGTTTCTTTTGAAGGCTTGTAAGGGTTGAATCTACTCTAGAACCCCTTTCTTTGCTTGAAGAGTACAATTTTTTTTTCCCTGAGTCTCTTCTCATCATCTTTTCAATGTTTGTCCTTATTTCCAAAGTCCCTGTTTTTATAAAGACATCAATTATATAACTAAATTCTCACTCTAAAGACTGCTTTTTCTTGATGATCTCTTTAAAGGTTGTCTCTCCAAGATTACATTATGAGGTACTGTGAGCTGGATTTCAAACTGATTTTTTAAAGAATATAACTGTGTTTGTCTATTCTTCAAGAATGTAACATATGGGGCTGCAGATTGTACTAAGGGAAACCAAGAACACTTATGTCTCTTGCTTTAGTTTATAACCTCATTATGTTGTGGCAAGGTGAAAAGAAAATATCATTGCTAATGAGCCTGCGTTCGTAAACTGTGGTAATGACATAGCTATTATGTCTGATGCCTCCAAATTCAGCTCCAGATTGCTCAAAATACTTAATTGACAGCATCACAAAGAATTTTAAAAAGCTGGTGCATGTTTATGGCAGAGAAAGAAGTTAAAAGGAAGTTGCAAAACAGGAGGGCTTGTTACTTAGATATGTGGAGAAAAGAAATGAAATGGGAAGGGTGCAGACCCAGGCATTGTCTTGCTGCCGAAAAGGAAAAAGAAATTCCTGGATAGGAGACATATTCCGGCTTCCAATAAAATTTTTTAAAAAAAGTCAAAGGTTGGTCTTTTTTATATTTGCATGTCCAGAATTATTTCCCAGCCATGGATTATAATTATAAACAATTAGAGAAGGTGAATGCCTGGGTCACAGGGCAACTAGATTCTGTTGTAACACAGAGAGTTTTAGAAGTAAAGAAAATGGGAATTGCTCTGTATTAAGTTTCTAAAACATCAACAGCAGTGGAAAGGAACACAAAGGTACCCAAGCCCCTTTTCCACCAAGATGGCTCACTGTGGTCACCTTGAACAAATCTCATTATTCCCGTAGAGACTGCAGTGGATCAGTTGTTATTCCCCCAGAAAGACAGACCCAAGTCCTAATCACTGATACCTTATGGAACCTCTTTAAGAAAACAGCTTTTTTTTTTTTTTAATATATAGATGTAATTAAGGCGAACATCTGAAGAGGAGATCATCTTGATTCAAATGAACCCTAACTCTAACGACAAGCCCAGAGAAAACCAGACATATAAATGTTAGAAGTCACACGAAGATGAAGAAATCGACACTAGAATGATGAAACCATGAGCAAAGATGGCCAGGAGACACTAGAAGGCAGAGGGAGTCAACAGAGATTGTCCCTTAGAGCCTAGGGTGTGGGAGGGTGTGCTGAAATCTGATGTATACTATCTAACATCTAGAACTATGAGAAATTTGTTTTTTTTTTTTTAAGTTCTCCTAGCTTGTGTAAATATTTCATGTAACCCTAGGAGAAAAACAAAAAAACTGAAAGGCAAACAGAACGGACATTGGAAGAGGGAGAAAACAATAGGACAGGAGCCTACCACAGAGGGCCTCTGAAAGGCTCTACCCAGCAGGGTATCAAAACATATGCTGAGACTCACAGCCAAACTTTAACAGAGTGCAGGGAATCTTATGAAAGAAGAGGGAGATAGAAAGACCTGGAGGGGACAGGGGCTCCACAAGGAGAGCAACAGAACCAAAACATCTGGGCACAGGGGTCTTTTGTGAGACTGATACTCCAAACAAGGACCATGCAAGGAGATAACTTAGAACTCCTGCACAGATGTAGCCCATGGCAGTTCAGTGTCCAAGAGGGTTCCCCAGTAATAGGAACCATCTCTGACATGAACTCATGGGCTGGCTTTTTGATCACCTCTACCTGAGGGAAGAACAGCCTTACCAGTCCACAGAGGAAGACAATGGAGTCAGTCCTCATTAGACCTGCTAGACAAGGGTCAGATGGAAGGGGAGGCAGACCTCCCCTATCATTGGACTGGGGGAGGGGTATAGGAGAAGATGAGGGGAGGTGGGATTGGGAGGGGAAGGGGGCTACAGCTGGGATACAGGGTGAATGAACTGTAATTAATAAAAATAAAATAAAATTTGAAAATATAACTGAGAAATGAATGCAATTTCAGCATTGCAAGAATTGGTAGAAGAGATCTCCAAAAGTCAATGTCATCAGTAGGCTTCTCTATCAACTTTAGGCACATGGACTCATGCATATAAACATGTACAGTTTCTTTCTCCCTCCCTCTCTGTCTATCTCTGTATGCCTCTTTCTCTGTCTCCCTTTCTCTCTGTAATATAGCAATTACCCATTTTATAAAAGTTTTAATGAGTAATTTAAAATTTCTGCATGAATTAATATTTTAACCTCAATTTTGCCTTTAATTGTCTTTTATATGATATTTTAAAAAGTGCTACACTTGAGACCTTGTGGTACAGATGCATATGGATTCAAGAAGCCACCTGTATATGTAAGCTACTCAATGTACCAGCCAATCAGTTTCACTAGTTTTCCTTAATATCAGTTTTAACATCTGTACAATGGAGATAACAATAAAAATAATATCTATTCTTAAGATTTTGTGATGGTTCAAACTTCTGAGACAGCATGTGGCTGAGACACGGGCTTCTGTGAAGAACTGAAGTTATGATTATTTCCAGTTTCACTGTCTTAGTAAGAATGAACTGAAGGCATCAGATTGGGAAAACCTCCAGGTACCATGGTGCATATATTTAATCTCAGCATATGGTAGGCACAGGCAGGCAGATCCCTGGATTGAGGCCAACTTGGTTTACAGAGTGAGATTTAGGAAAATTGGAGCTACACAGAGAAATTGTCTAAGAAAAACTAAAACCAAATCTAAAATAAAATGGTAGAACTAAAAAACAAGTGATGTCTTCAAGCATTTGTATCACACAAGATGTTAAATATAGAGAATTTGATGGTTTATCTTCATTGTCAGTTTGGTTGAATTTGGAATCACCAAGGAGATACACTTCTGGATGAGTTTTTAGGGTTGTTTCTGGAGAGATTTAACTGAGGATTGAAGCCCTACACTGGATGTGGGTGTAACCATCCCATTGGTTGGAGCCCTGGACCAAACAAATGGAGAAAATGAGTTGAGTGCTGGCTTCCTCTTTTCTCTGCCTCCTTATTTATCCAGATATGAGCAAAGAATCTCTGCTCCTACCATGCTTCTGCTCCCATGCCTTCCCCACCATGATGGACTCTGCCTTCACACTGTAAACCAAAATAAAGTCTTCCCATTGTGTAGTTGCTTTTTGTTGGATATTTGGCTATAGCAATGAGAAAAGCAACTAATAGACAGATGTTGGCTCATGGCTACAATAAACTACTAGAGACTCTATTCCATCATATATAAGGAGATCAGAAAAAAAATACATTATTAGTTTGCATTCATCCTACAGCTAGCATTTCAGGACTGGGCTTCCTGCAGAAAGGAAGCAATTATGACTGTCCATGATCATTGCCTGCAGGGAGTTTCCTGGCTGCAGAGCAGCATGGGAGAAGTAACACTGAGCTCAGCTACTGCTGAGGTGATGACTCCAAAGCTGAAGCTCAGGAGAACCACTATGGCTATAAATTTGCAGGTAATTTTTAGGAAACAGTAGAGCTACACAGAAAATGAGCTCCATAAGGAGGGATCTGGAAGTCTGTGGCCAACTGCTGGTTTGACCCTTCATGAAAGAAAGCACTCATTGATGGGGGATTAGGGGGATGGGACAACACATAAAAAACAAGTAGGCTCAATAACTTGCAGAACCCACACACAGCTGGGAACCATTCTGCAACATTTCTTGCTAGACGCTCTATTGTTTTATGCATTGTATTTACTCTTGTGATACATATAGAATTGACTTTTAAGGTTCAAGTTTTGACTTCTCCATCTGGTTAAGCGGCATTTTTGCCACCATTTGCTAAAATGACTTTTTATTTTTCAAGAGGACCACACTTATACCTTTGCCAAACACCATATTATTTCATTTGTGACACTCTTGTGTATTTTTGTGGCAGTATAGCCATAGAATTCACTTTAATATGGTAGGTAAGTGCTCTACCACTGAACTCTATATTGATCTCTTTGAGTTTTTAAAGTCTGGGATAAAGTCTTACTAAGTTGTCCACACTGGTCTTGAATTCACTATGTAGTTCAAAGACTGGATTTGAGCTTGTGATCCTCTGACCTCAGCCTCTTAAAGTAGCTGGGGTTACAAACCTGTGCCAGTAGGCCCAACTACTTCTAAATTCTCCATCCTATTCTGTTCCCTATGTCTATCATGGAGTCTGCTTCAAATGGTCTCTGTTACTGTTCCTTTGCAGGGAGTCTGGGCAGTGACCAACTAGATAAGATGAAAGCCACCCAAACAGAAGAAATAAAAAGACAATATAGGGTGACCAGTCTGTCCCCTCAATCTACAGATCAGATAGAATCTTCTTATATGCTCACTCTATAATACATACAGACACCAGGCCACCAGCTGACCTCAAAGGTCCTACCTATCCTGAGAACTGGTAAAATAATCTTCCTAAGGCTCCCCTTATGATATGACTGATGGGACATTATGTATTCTATTATGTTCTGTGTCGAATCTGCCCATTATTGCAGATAGCCCTTTCAAAGATCTGCCTCTCTTAAAGATTGAAAATTCAATGAGCATCAAGAACTACTCTTCAAGGGAGGTGAATAACAACTCACCCACAAAAACTTTGACCCAAAATTTACCCTGCCTACAAGATGTGCAGAGATAAAGACAGCAGATAGAGCAGAGATTGAGGGAATGCCCAAACAGTACCTGGCCCAACCAAAGACCCACCCTTTTGGAGAGTGCTAATCATAGACTCTAAGAACCATACTCTGCTAAACTTGCAGACAGGAGCCTAGCAGAATTGTTCACTGAGAGGTGCTACCCAGTAGAGACTCATAGCCAAACATTGGGTGATGCTTAGGGAGTCTTTTGGAAAAGTGGGAGGAAAGAGAAAAGAACCTGGAGAAGGAGCTCCACAAGAAGACCAACACAGCCAACTAACCAGGGCCCAGAGGGGCTTGCTGAGCCTGAAGCATCAACCAAGGACCATGCCTGAACTGACCTAGGTGCGATGTAGCAGATGGGCAGCTTAGGCCTCGTGCAGGTCCTCTAGTGAGGAAAGTTGGGACTACATTGGACACAGACTCACTTGTCACCTTTTTGATCATTTTCCCCTGGCAGGACTGCCTTGCCAGGTCACAGGGGAAGAGGACATGCTCAGTCCTGATGCAGCTTGATGAGCTGTGGTAGATGGGAAGGGAACTCCTCTTTTCTAGGGAAGAGGGGAGCGTGGAACTGGGAGGGAAAGAAGGATGTAAAGTGAATAATTTTTTTTTTTAAAGAAAAGAAAAAATAACTACTCTTCAGCACCAGTCATGTTAAATCATTTCTTAGCAACTGAATGTGGTCTCTAAAGGTAAGAGGAGGTGACAAAGTGAGGAAGAGAGCTCTCCCACTACTGAGTCATCCTCTGTACTGAGGACCACTGTGTGTATCATCCACTAATACCATGCTCACATACCCAGGAAGAAGTCTCTTGGCTTTATAGATGAAGTTTCACATTTCAGCACAGCTCCAAACATTACCATCTTAGCTGTCTTTCTGCCTTGTTGGAAGTGTAAGCCCATGTTCTTGTGATCAACTAAGTTACTTTTTGTCTATCTTTTTCCCACACCCCACATAGGGCACATAAAAGTTTGTTTCCTTTCTCCTCCTTCTCTCCTTCCTTCCTCTCTCTCTCTCTTTCTCTTTTTCTTTCTTTATGATTCTATTTCATTTTTTATGTGCATTGGTGTTTTGTTTGCATGCATGAGGGTTTTGGATTCCCTGGAAATGGAGTTATGAGCTGCCATGCAGGTGCTTGGAATTGAACCAAGGTCCTCTCTCTGGAAGAACAGCCAATGCTTTTAACCTCTGAGGCATCTCTCCAGCTTATTCTTTATTTTCTTAAGGTTCATTTTATTATTTACCTTTATGTGTCTCTCTGGGTGTGTTTGTTCACTTGTGTGAAGGTGTCTGAAGAGGCCAAAAAAAAAATCTCCTGAAACTGGACTTACATGAGGTTGTGAACCACCCATCGTGTGTGCTGGCCTCTGAAAGAAAGCATTCATACTGGATGAGCCAGTTCTTCAGCCCTTCCTAATATATTACTCTGGAAAATGACTATAACTTTCAGTTAACTTAGATTGTTGGGACTCTTATCTTAGGACTGAAAATAACTGTATGGCACATTCCTAAGTTATGACCTGGAGACATAATTTAGAAAGGTAGGTGCTAATTCTTTGGTCTGTAGACAGGTTGTAAAAAGCATAAACAGGTTTTCTGGGTATTTTGTTATTCTTTTAAAAAACCATGGGGAGAGGTTTCCAACATTGATGCCAATAATATCTGAGCTTTCCTGCTTCTTTATAACCCATATTAAACATTTGCATGAAGAAGGGGAGAAAAGGTGGAGAGAGACTGGCCTTGAACTTTGGATTAGAGCTCTAAGAATGAAATTTGACATTGACCTTAGGATACAGTCTCATTCTTTCTTGGCTTTAATTTTCTTTATCTTTAATCTGGAACCTTGTAGTTGGTGGAGTCAATTATCTCCACGGCCTCTTTCATTTTTATGTAGTATCTTTCTCAACCAGAGTCCTTCAGTTAACACCTCAAAACAAAAACTGTTATGATAGCAACCCTGATGAGAAAGGCACACCAAGCAAGAACATGGTTTACAAAGAATTGCTCACTGCTTCATGGTCAGATTTGGCACACAATAGGTATTCACAAATACCTTTTTGAAAAATTATTACTCTCATACTTTGAATGTGAATGGGGCTGTGTTTGGTCTTAACGATCAACTTGGAATTTGCAGTCACCTGGGAGACACACTTCTGAAAATGTTCCTGAGGGCATTTCCATAGAAGATTAAATGATGGGCTTTCAATGTGGATATGTTCCAATGGGCAGTCCATGTACTAAGAGGCCTGAGGAGAAAGCAGTGTTTCCCTTCTGCCTTCTCTTCCCAAGCAAGTACATCTGTCACTGCTGCTACCATTCTCTGTGGCCATCAGATTCTATGTTCTTTATCCTTTCAACTCAGAATCAATATCAGCAATTCTTCAGAGAGCTTCCAGGGTACTGGTGCTTTACTGGTATTGCAGAGGCAACCAGCCTTGCAGACTGAGCAGCTATCAGATTCTCAGCCTCTCCAGTATGCAGAATGCTGTTGTTAGGCCCTACTGTATGAGTCTAACAAATGCCTTCCTACAATAGGTACACACCCTATTGGTTCTACTCCTCTAAAGAACACTGTCTACCACCACATTTGCCTTTGGGAACTGCATTGCCAGAGGTTCTGGATTAGTGTTTAGGAAAGTATTTCTGGGCAGATAGTAGAGAGAAAAGCTAAAGATGAGGCAATGGAATTGTGAAATATAATCTGTTTTAGAGACACTGAGCCCATGGATAAATGTAGCAGAAGACAGAGCTAGAATGCTGGAATGGAGTTCAGATGCTTAAGCTTTGGGACTCCTGGGGAAGGGGCATGCATCCATTTTACACATATTCATCTGCTGCATCTACAACAGACGACTGTGTCTTTAGTGACTTTAGATAACACAAATTCATTTCATTGCTCTGTAGGTCAGAGGTCCAGGTTATCTTGATTGGTCTCTCTGTTCTGCGTTTCACAAGGCCAAAGTCAAGGTGTTGGCTAGCTAGGCTGTGATTGGGAGACTCAGGGAAGAAGCTGCCTCGGAGGATGTTGAGATAATGAAGTTCTTGGTATGTGGAGGACTGGTATCCACTTCTTCTGACCTATATGTTCTACTAAAGATGGTGTTTTTGTCACACTGTATTTTCCTCCTCCTCCTACCACTCTTTTATTTTTGAGATATGGTCTCATACAGCACACACTGCTCTCAAATTTGAGAGATATCCAAGAACTACGTTGAGCTTCTAGTCTTTCAGTCTCTACTTCCCAAATGCTGAAATTATAGGCATATACCATCACACACCATTCATAGTGTTGAGGATTGAACCCAGGGATTTGTGCACTCCAGTCAAGCACTCTACCAACTGAGCCAGATCCACAACCCTGAACTCTCTATTTTGTGAGGACTAGCAATGCAAGTGTTTCTCTATTTCAGACTTTTTTTCTGATTTTCAGTTCTGATACATCTTTTCTTTTTTTTTGGCATATTTTTTATTAATTACACTTTATTCACTTTGTATCCCCCCATAAACCTCTCCCTCCTCCCCTCCTAATCCCACCTTCCCTCCCCCTTCTTCATGCATGCCCCTCCCCAAATCCACTGATAGGGGAGGTCCCCCTCTACTTCCTTACATCTTTTATTATCAGAGAAAGTTCACTGTTTTAAAGGGCTTATGTAGTCCTGTGGTTAGACTGGGTTCAGTTGGCCTCTCCAAGATAATCCAAATCTTCAGACTCATAACTGTAACCATGCAATTATATCTGTGAAGTCCCTTTGGATAACATTTCCACAGGTTCCAGGGATTAAGAAGGAGACACATGTAAGGAAATTAAGTAAGAAAGGACACTGAGAGAGTAGTGGTTTGATTTTAAGGACATTTATACAGCTCCCTGTAATATCTAGACTCTGGTACAGATGCTACATATGGCTGGAAAGTCTCTACTATATCCTTCTATATCAGAAGGAGCCCATCCAGTTCCAAGAAACTGTGAGAGATGTAAACATGCAAGGACACATGTGCATGCATGTGCACACACAGGAAAAGAAATTAAATTAATTTAATTTTCTGTAAGGCCTCTGGCTACATTCTCATGAACACTGGCACCTGACAAGGATGTTAAGCTAAGTAGATAATATGACTGAAAGCACAAAGTATTCATGTCTTTTTACTGATAATTGCATTTGCGATGATAATCATGGAATGATGACAGCATGGAAGGGGGCGACTGCAGCTGTGATTATGGTAATACATTGACAGATGTTATTAGGCCAACAGGTCAATGGGAAAGAGAATGAAATTGAGGCTTGGAACTGGATGACTGCCTGGAATGTATGAAAGAAACCAAGAATGTGTGGGAACGCGAAGGTAGCAGCTATCAGCCTTCACCATGAAACCTGACTGAAGGAGGATTTCAACACAAAGAGATGTTGTCCAAAGTGCCTGAGAAAGGCAAGATGCTGGCTGACAGATCAGTCTGGGACCCAAGCATGGGTTTTAAGATTCTGAAAATTCCTGTTGGTTAGTGAAGACGTATCTGGTGCAGCTTATACCTTTGAGTTCTAACTTAGAGTGTGTCCTTGTATGGGGCTTTTGCTATTCATGCATTTTGCAGGAGGAGAGACAGAGAGACTTAGACAGACAGGTACAAAGGCAAAGATGGACACAAAGTTCATGGGATTGGAAGGGTCGGTGGAAGATCTCAGACAGCAGGGACTTTCTCGGTGCCTATTCACTGTGACACTCTGCCCTGTTAGACTAGCTTTCTTACTCTGTTTCACCAGCAGAAACCACTCAGAGAACCCATGACTGTTTGCTAGGGGATGAAGTCAGTGCTGTGTATGTTCTGGCTTCTAAACTTTGCACCAGATGGTGTGTGGATCTGAGTGCTCATTAAGTTCACTGCCCCTCTTTTAGAGTTTTGAAGGTGCTATCCCTGGAATCCATTCTTCTTTCCCTAGCTCTGTCTTCTTAGCTGTGTTCAGCTGCAATGCATCTTGGTTAGTTTGAGCTTCTGGCTCCAGGATTAGCTCCTCTGCTGTCTCCTTTGATCCATGTGCTTTCTGTGTCTTATGACTTAGTTAACTGGAGACACCTGCACTAAGATTTGAAATAGAAGGGCTGAAGAGATGGTTCAGTGGTTAAGAACACTTGTTAATCTTTCAGGGGACCTGGGTTTTGTTTCTTGGACTCACATAGTGGCTTATAACTATTTAGAACTCCAGTTTCAGGGGATCTAATGCCCTCTTCTGACCTGCACAGGTACCAGGCACACAACAGTGCACATGATACATACAGGCAAAACACAAAAAAGTAATTAAATTGAAAAAATAAAGTTGTTAAGGTAATTTGGATTACAGGGAAGGTAAGGAGCTACACTGCTTCAGTTTGGAGCTTATACTGAGGGCCTTGCATGAGAGCGCTGAGCACCCAGAGGTTTCCATTGGTCTTCTTGCTACCTTAGGGATCTTAAGTGGGGTGATGGTGGTCTTCAAGGGATGATTAAGGTATTTCTGAGTTCTCTAGTGAATTATCATCAGACTTCCATCCAAACCCCGAATAAAGATTGATGTATTTACTTCTATGAACAAAACTGGGTGCAAAATTCTTCCTATGGTGAGCAGCATTCTATACATAAACTGACCTTCCCCAGTTCCAAATTTCTCTCACAGCCAAGACACTTGTAGAAAGGACAAACACTGGCAATGATGGTGTAGTAATTTTTTAAAAAGGTGTTGGGCTATATAATATTTATTATTAGCTCTAAGACTTTCAGTATTATTATTATTATTATTATTATTATTATTCAGTATTATTCAGACTTTGGCAGTATTATTTAACTCACCATCACAAATAATAAGTCACAGACACCTGTTAGATTTATAATTGCCTTGTTTACTTTGGGCTGGGCAGATATTCCTACCTACACTGTCTGAATCACCTCACCATCTGTCTCCCAGCCCCCATCCAATGTCATCCTCCTTAAATCTCTTATCTTCCATCATAATCTCATAAATACTTGCTTTTATTGTTCATCTGGGCCTTTTCACACCATTACTGGAGTTTTACCTCCCATCCTCAAATGGTTTATTCTCCAGCTAACCCATCGTGGTTCTCTTCCCCATCTGTCTGTTTCCTGTGATTCTCTCTTGAACCCCAAAAGCCTGGGAACCTTAGCCATACCTACCCCATTCTTCCCTGAACAGGTATAGGCTGTTTTTAATCAATCAATCAATCAATCAATCAATCAGATATGTTATAGGCAGGTTTACAAAACAAAGATAGGTGTAACCAGATCTTAAGGGCCAGTAACACTCTTTAGACCAACCTCCAACACAATAATAACTTTAAAGAATCCCACCATTCCTGGCCCTCTCCTTCTGAGCTTCAAAGCCACTGTCCCCCTGACATCCTGTCCATGCCAAAGTTGTGGAGTGAACCCTAGATTCCTGTCCCCCATGGAAAGCCCTTCTCTGAGTATCTTTAGGCTATTCAGGCCCCTGCTCAATGGTGCCTTCCAGAAGTGGTCTCCCTTCAAAGCACTCTACTGTACTCCACAGCCAGTTTTCTTGTGTAACCTTCCCTACAACACAATTCCTACCAGACCTCAATAATTAAGATGACTTTTTGAAATAGTTAATCAGCTGCTGACCAAAACAGAGACTCTACAGTGCAGAGACAGAGTCCCTTTGGCCCACTGTCCCATGCTGTGATCTAAGACTGCCTGGTGAGTGGCAGCAGTAGCTCAATGACTGACATGGCTTGCAGAGAAGCCAACTTGGCTGATGTCAGAGGGCACTCAGAAAGACAGGGACTTTTCCTCAAATTATGTCACCTGGGACCCAAAACCCACTGACATTCTTCATATTTCACCAAAGGGGTGCTGTTATGTGAAATGATTTTTGTTCTAATGTGTACAGTGCAGGACCAAATGGAGAGGTACTGAATGGTCTCAGCCTTTGCCCCTGGCCTGTAGCTTTCTCTGCTTTTTGCCTTTACACACCTTTAGTCTTCTGTGCATCCACCTGTAGCATCTATCAGCAAAGGCCTGGCTTGCCTGTTTCTCCATTCTGCCTGTTCCTCTTGCCTTGATGCCGGCAAGTACTTGGCAGGATGCCAAGGCCTGCAGCCAGCAGTGCTGTTTCCTGTCCATTTCCCAGTGCAGGCTGTATTTTTAGCTCCCAGAGCCTAGAGGCTCCATGACTTCCTCAACTAACATTTGAGATTGAGTTCTTTTCACCAGCTCAGGTTCACCTTGCAGACAAAAGAGGCACTGAAAGCCTGTGCCCTGGCTCAGCTGCTTCTCCAGGTCAGGAGGTCCTACTTAGGAACAGGACCAAGCATCTCAGGGAAGCCGCAGGTCACTGAGCTACAGGTACCACATAGTCCTGTGACTTCTCTGCTGTGTCCAGGATCAGCCACCAGAACAACAGAATGTTACTGTGTGTGAGAGAAACGTTAAACAGGAAGGTCTGGAAAGCATGCAAGCAAGAGAGAGAGAGAGACAGAAGAGAGAGGGAGAGGGAGAAGGAAAAGGAGAGGGAAGAAGAATGAATATGAATGAGTGTGAATGTGCATATGTATGTGTAAATGAATAAATGTGTACACAGATGAGAAAGGTAGGAGAAGATAAAAGTATAAAAACAACCGGGAGGGGAGGAGGAAGGGTTTATAGGGGGATACAAAATGAATAAAGTGTAATTAATAAAAGTTAAATAAAAAATTAAAAAAAAACATATCAAGATGAATAGTTTAAAAGACAGACAAAAATGATAAAATTCAACATTCCCAAATGTTTAAGTAATGAAATATGCAAACTAAAATAGCAATGATCTGCAGTTTTCCCGTGGTACACTCCTGTGGTTTTTCAAGTCAGATGCCATGCCCTTGACCACATTATCCCCCTTCCTTGTTATATTGCTTTAGACAAACTGGTCTTTCCGTGCCCACCTCTCACCTGCAAAATGAAGGCAGCAGGAGTGCTTAGTTGCAGCACTGAGCCTTAAGTGAATAAAGCTCAGGCAAGTGCTGTTATGTAGCTAGTACCTCTGAATTATCTGTTTCCTTCTTGACTTAGAATGCAAAACAAACTGAGGAGATTCAGGAAGCTCAGAAGCTTGCTGGATTCAGAGGGCCCCTCCCCAAGGTGATGGACAACTGTGAAAGGGGACTCTCCAATGGAACTGCCTACCAGTTGGGTAGAGAGTACTAAAGATGTGGCATTTGTGAGTCATCTGTTGCTTATACTGGGGTGGGCTTTTGTAGTCATTATGCTTTTTAGTCATGCCCCAGAAATAACTCCAATAACTCATTGGCTTGATGAGCTAGAGTTGGATGAAACTGTGTCTGGTCTGTTGCCAGTCCTTATCTGAGGTAGACTAACATTGATTTGTGTCTTCCCACATAAAGGCCTACAACAGTTGCCTAGAAGAAATACCAGACAATGAAGATCACAGCTTATTATGAACCTGCCCATCACAGTAAAATACCAGATAACAAAGGTTAGCGGTCACAGCTGTCATCTACTCTGCTTATCACAGTAACTTATTGAGTTAAACTTAAAGAGCAGGCACTAGTCTCCTCATGGGTTGAGAAAGCTGAGGGACAGAATAGGGAAATGACTTGGCCAAGGTCACAAAGCTAGTGCAGAACAGTTGAGAACTCAGATTGAGGGTCTTCTTACTACCTATTCATCATTATACATATACTTAATGAATTCTCACTGGATAATTACTCCACTGTTGTAGTCAATAAAGGTGTAAAGAGTTGTAGATCTGAAATTGCTTTGATACCAGAAAAGGAGCTGCAAAATTTAGAGTTTTCACTGCTGGTTTTAGGTGTTTCATTGGACCAGTGTTTCCTCACTACCCTTTTCTCTTTTTGGAATGGTACTGTATATTCTGTGCCATGGTATATTAAAAGTATGTGGTTTGCTTTTTCCTTTTACATGGTGTTACAGTTAAGAGATTACCTTGAGTCTCAAAAGAGACTTTGGACAACTGTTGTGATGGAAAGACTATGGGGGCTTTTGAAGTTGGATTAAATGCATTTTGCATTGTTAAATGGCTATAAGCTTATTGGGGCCAGGGAATGAAATGTGGTGGTTTGAATAAGAATAGCCTCCATAGGTCCATATATTTGAATGCTTAGTCCTCAAGGAGTAGGGACTATTTTGAAGGATTAGAAGGATTAGGAGCTTTGGACTTGTTGGAGGAAATATCACTTCAGATGGACTTTGAAATTTCAAAAGTCCACACCAGGTCCAGTGTTGCTTTCTCAGCCTGCAGATCAGGTTGCAGCTCACAGGTATTGTTCCAGCACCGTGTGTGCTACTGTGCTTTCCACTGTAATGTTAATAGACTAAACCTCTAAAACCATACAAACAACTGCCACAATTAAATAAAAGTTGCCTTGGTCATGATGTCTCTTCACAGCAATAGAATAGTGACTAAGACATCTACCAATGACAGAAACTGGTCACAGGGCAGTCATAACTTCTGCTCTACTGGGGTTATACTGTAGAGATGGAGACAGACCATTAATATGGATGGAGAGGAAAAGTAAACACTGGTAAGAAGACAGGGCTAGGAGTGAATGAGTGTAATGTCAAAGTGAGGGGGGCATCACTGGCATTTGAACAGAGAGAGGAGCAAGGGGAGGAACAAACCACACTGATGGGGCATGGCTTTTCAAATGGAAGACCAGCCCCGAGTCTACAATATATGTAGAAAATTCAAAGACCAGCAAGGAAGCCATAAAGGCCAGAACAGGGCTAGTAAGGAAGTGTGATGAAGGAGATGTAGTCAGATATTACAGAGCTCAGTGAGAATCTGGAATTTTATTGTGCAGGAGATGATGCAATGGCATGAGCCTTGCCATCCCACCACACCTTCACCAGTGAAGGTAGCAATTCTTCCCTTCTTCTTTTCATTTGTCACCACCACCAACACTACTAGTCTTGGCAATGTAAAATGTCAGAATCAACTTTGAAAAGACAGAACTTCTGATTTTAAAGGAATTTCTTAATGATAAAAGTTTAATTTCCCCCAACTAAGATGTACATTTGTAGAGTTTGATAGCTAAGAGATAGTGGCTTACTTCTGTCCTGATGGTCACCCTGCCTATTCTGGGTTCCCAAGATAGCTGTTTCCATAAGAAACAGCACCCAAGACTCAAAGTGAAATATATAAAGTCTTTTCCTTCTGACAATTGGAAAATTCAAAGAGGTGGGAGAAGGGCTTTTAACAGTGTCCTCAGAGCAGGATTAATGTTCCATAGTAGAGTGAGGAAAAGGCAGGTGAAGAGGTGGAAGAAGGGGAAGAGGGACACCAGGGACAGAGTAAAAGAAGTAAGGAGGAGAGGAAAAAAAGAGTGGAGGTGCTTTGAGGCCTTGCATGGGTAGCCAATCTTCTGACATTGTGACCTGATGTTGTCATCTAAAAATATCTTGGGTTACATTCAGAGCTATCCATGGCCTGCAAGAGAAACAGAATCAAGGCTTCATCTTTTCCCATCTCTGGTATTTTATAACCTTGAGAGACACCACCCCCTGCAAATCTTGCCACCTGTAATGACATTTTGCTACCTTCAACAGACAGTGCAACCATTTAGCCATTTCAATATCACAGCTTAGACTGGGATATGAATGTTAGTTAATGCCTCTTTGACATTCATTTCTCAGTGCCAAGCAAGGTTCCATATGTCTTCATGGTGCTTTCCTGATAAGGGACATTCTGGATGTTTAGAGACTGGGACAGGAAAGTAAATTCCATTGGTCACTAGTAACAGCACATGGGTGAGTGAGAAAATGGTAAAAAGCAAGGATGGAGACCAGGGAGGAAGGATAAGGTGAGAGGCAGCAAGAGCTGTAGCTGGGGTGGGATTCTGTGGTCAAGGATCAAGAGATTCTGGGTTGAGGGAACAGTGTGAGGAACTGGTGGGGGATATGAAAATAAATGTATGCAGAAAGGGAAAATTATATGGCTATAACAGGGACATTTAATCCATATAGGTTTGGGAAGTGTTTTTCATTTTCAAGGTCCAACACTATTGTCAAAGTTGTGAAAATGAAAAATAAAAGCACTTACCCCTCTTTTTCTTTGTTCCCATTGCTATCCATTACAGGGTGGTCACTGCCTTCCCCTGGAACCACTGTCACCCTGTGCCTCATCTACCCTACACTGTGTCTAACCTGTGCAACTAGAGGACAGCCCTACAATTCAAGAAACACTCTACCACTTCCTACCACTAGGCTCTCTGGAAATGTGGCCAGGTTGTACCTGGGAAGAGTCCCCTTCTGTTTCTCTTCCAGCTGTGACTGAGCACTGAGCACTCTGGGAAGCTGGCAGGGTAAGCACTCAGGGTGCTAAATGCTGGGAAGGAAATGATGAAGAATGTTCAGTAGGGTCAAACATTTGTAAGTAGTAACACTGGAGCAGAGAACCTGAGCTTAGTGACAGTGTGCAATGGTGACACTTAGGGAGGAAGGTCTCAGGAAAAGGGAATAGAAGGAACAAAGTACAATGTGTTCCATAATTATTTTTCATTGTCAAATAAATGCAACATAAACATTTTAAGTGTACAGTTTAGTGACATTAGGTATTCACCACAGCGGCCCTCTCCAGAAGTTTGTGTGTGTGTAAGCTCGAAGAAGCGTGGATAGGCAGGTGGACAGAGCATGCATATACAAGTGGAGGTTAAAGGGCAATCTCAGGTGTTGTTCTTCATGAAGCATCTCTCACTTTTTGTTTGAGACAGAGAGACAAAGTCTGTCATTGACCTGGGAGAGGTCTGAGAAGTGCCTCTAGCCACTGGTACAGCTCTGCCTATTTGAAGTAAGAATCGCAGCTTTTAGAGAGATCTGAGCCACAGAAGGTCAGGGTGTGCTATTGGTATTTAACAATTTCCTCAGAGAAACATTCTTTCCTGCAGGGAAGCTCCTTAAGCAGGAAGGTAAAGAACTCAAAATACCTTCAGGAAGTCCTTGAAAATGACCAGACACACTTGGATCCTCCCCATTTAAGTAAGCAATAAAAGTTCAGAGTCCCCCTGAGACTAGCTGAAGAGAATTGCAAAGAGGGGGTCTGAGATCAGTCCAACTGCTTGGAAGAAGCAGAAACCAGCTGAACTGCCAGAAGAGGTTTAGACAACTGAGGCACCTGGAAAGACATGCTCCAATTTGTGCTGCTTGCATCTGTGCAGTATGCTCCAGTTTTCCAGATTTTGTGAGCTGTCACTCATGCTGGGGTGGGCTTTGGTGTCTGTGAATCATTTCTACTCCTGTAAGTCACCCTTCACCTTTACTCTTGTAAGTAACCTCAATTAAACTCATAGTTCACCAAGTTGGACGTTGGTGGGCATCCACCAAAGTATCCATATTTTGTCCATTGTGAGCTTCCTATCTGGGATAAATAGATGCATGTGTGGTATCTCCCCAGGCAATGTTTTATCGCACAGCAGCTGTTTCCAGCCTCAAGAAGCATCAGGCCCCAAACTAGATCAAACCCCCTTTTCCCAAGATGACAAAGCCTAGGCCAACCCTCCTTTGCCCAGGCTGTCCAAGGCCAGTTACAATCCTGTAACTCCAAAGTTGCTCAGTACTAGAGCTGCTCTTGAGCTGCTGAAGGGTTAAGCAATGCAAACACAGTAAATGCAGTGAGAGATTTCCTTTTCTTGGCTCACACACCTGCTACAGGAAGCAGACACGTGCTCTCTGGGACCCAGAGGCCTGGTTGAACTTGAGCTTCAACAAGCAAATGAGCATTGCCTGGACACAGGATAGCTTAGTACATCCCAAACTAGTTTTTGAGAGCTACTGAATAGCCTAAGGACCCATCTGTTTTCAATCTTGTTAAAAGGGCCTCATGCACTGGCGCCTATTTAAAATAATGCACACATGGTGTTTCTAAAATGGAGAAGAAAAAAAGGCTGTACATTCCCTGCCAGCATAGCTTATATGTTTATTTTGGAGCAAGTGTTGGGAGTTCTGAGACAAGACACAGCTAATTTCTCTTTCTGAGGGTGATTTGCAAGTCCCTAGGCTTTTGCTCCAAACATTTTAAGCAGCTCAGTTTGAACTGGTCATTTTTGCAAAGGTCTGTTGTGAAATGATTCCAAATTAAGATGAGGCTCAGCAAAGGTGGTGCCCTTGGGCTAGTTTCTTGTGTGTAAATGGGCTGTTTCCCCACTTCCTTTCTCTAGTGGGGACTTATATATCTAGAAGTTCAGGTCCTTTTCTTCCCAGGCACTTATTTTCTTCTCAAGAGGCCATAGGAGTTCCAGTATGATGTGGCCAGGTAGGGCTTCAAGACACCTTGAACTGATCGATAAACAAAGATAGGAAGAGACAGTGTCTGGAAAGGAGTCCCATCTGTGCTCAGCTTGTTCTGTGTTAAGAAGCAGAGGTGGGAACTCTGTTCATATTCTGAGACAAGAGCAAGCCCAACAAATGATGTGCTAAGTCTCAGTGACAACTACAAACAGGGCTGCAATTGATGAACATGTACAAACCTCTGAGCCAGTTCTGGCTTTTGGTTCTGGGTACACTGAGCAGTGGGACTGTGTGGTGGTTTGCATAGGAATGGCTCCCATAGACTCATGTGTCTGAATGCTTGCCCATAGGGAGTGGCACTTTTAGGAGGTGTGGTCTTGTTGGAGTGGGTGTGGCCTTGTAGAAAGCATGTCACTGTGAGGTGGGCTTTGAAGTCTTATATGCACAAGCTATGCCCAGCGTGATATACAGTCTGCTGCCTGCTAATCAAGATGTAAAACTCTCAGTTCTGCCTGAATGCTGCCATGCTTCTCACCATGATGATAATGGACTAAATCTGTCAAACTGTAAGCCAGCCTCAATTAAATGTCATCCTTTATAAGAGTTGCTGTGGTCATGGTGTCTCTTCACAGCAATAAAACCTTAATTAGGACAGACTACAAATGCATGTCCATTTCTGACTTTGTACATCTCTGACTTTGCAGGTTCTGAGAAAATATCACTTTCCACAGACTCATCAGCTCCCACCCCCACACGTCCTCTAACCCGAGTAAGTGAAGTAAAAACAGGATAAGAGAGGGGAAAAAAAAAACCCAAACTAACAAAGCAAAAATAACAACAACGAAGGGCAAGATGGTGGCGCAAGGACGACTCTCATTCTGACCATCAGCACAACACGATCAGCACAGTGACCAGCAGTCAGAACTTGCAGCCATAAAACACAAGTGATGGTGTTTCCCAGGGAGGGGAACAGCTGGTCTGATCTCAGAGCACTCAGCACTCAGAGGCCCCGAAAAGGTCTCTGGAAAAGTTACCCAGTTTCGGCAGATGCCCAGGCACCCAATCCTGAGAAAGGCGGAGCCACATAAGTCTGTGCATGGAGGTTCTACTCAACATCACAGACAGAAAGGCTGTCCCCAAAGCAAAGACTGGGTGTCCATGTCAGGAGGAAACCCCAGAGCGGGGGGGATCATCAGATCTAAAGCTCAGGACACCCAGCTCCAAAAGACTTTCTGGATTCACACAGACTCTAGGCTCTAGCCTTCTACTGCAGGCAGGAGCTCTGGGCTCACCCGCCATTATTGAGTACCGACAGGGCACTGGGGCACACAGCTGCATACTCAGACCTACAAAAGCCAGAGAGCCATTACAGCAGCCCTCAGATACTGTGCCAAGGATCAATCAGTTATCCCTAGCTAAACTGACAAAACTGTGGGAATCCCTGGTTCTTCAAGAGGGCTGCACCCAAAAATTACACCTTAAGAGCAACAGCCGCTGCTCACTAAATTGAGAGCAAGAAACCCAGCAGCAGGGCAGCCATCACCAGGACCTCTCCTAATGAGAGGAGAGCATTCCTGAACACCACAGTTACCATACAGGTCCATACACCTGAAGTGAACTGTGACAACTCCTGAGAAGCACCACCATTCAATTGACCATACCCAAAAAACAGAGGAGAACTTCAAGACCCTGCCAAGTAGATTCTCCCTGCCCCAGGAACCAGCAGGCAACAGAAATTAACAGACAACACCTGAGACAGAGAGATGGGTAGAGGCCAGCCCAAAAGCACAACCAACAAAAGGCAAAGCAATACGGCATCCCCAGAACCCAATTATCCAGGGGCAAGTAGCCCTGGACCCCCTAACATAAGTGAAATTCAAGAAGATGACCTTATATCTATGCTTATGAAGAGGTTAATGGAGGAAGTAAATAAAATGTGTAAAGAATTAGGGGAAGATATATTAAAAGAGATTATGGTCATCGTAAAGAAATACAGGAAGATGCAGCCAAACAGTTTGTGGCGTTCAGAGAGGAAATGGTTAAACCACTGAAAGAAATAAAAGAAACAGAGGAAAGTTCAAAAAAACAGCTGAAGGAATTGAAGGAAAAACAGGAAAATACAGACAGACAGGTGAAGGAAATCAATAAAAATGGCTCAAGATCTGAAGATAGAATTGGAAGAATTAAGGAAAACACAAATGGAGGAAATCATGGAGAGGGAGAACCTAGGAAAGAAAACAGGAACTACAGAGGTAAGCATAACCAACAGACTACAAGAGATGGAAGAAAGAATCTCAGGTGTGGAAGATACAATGGAAGAAATCAATGTATCCGTCAAAGAAAATAATAAATCTAAAGAAGTCCTGACACAAACCATCCAGGAAATCCAATACAACATAAAAAGACAACACCTACGAATAATAGGAATAGAGGAAAAAGAAGATTCCCTCCTCCACGGCACAGAAAATATTTTCAAAAAAACCATTGAAGAAAATTTCCCCAACTTAAAGGTGAGGCCTATAAGAATACAAGAGGCCTACAGAACACCCAATAAATTAGACCAGAAAAGAAAATCCTCCCGTCACATAATAATCAAAACGGTAAGTATACAGAACAAAGAAAAAATACTAAAAGCTGCAAGGGAAAAAGGCCAAGTAACATATAATGGTAAACCCATCAGAATCACACCTGACTTCTCAATAGAAACTATGAAAGCCAGAAGAGCCGGAATGGATATCATGCAGACCGTAAGAGAACACAGATGTCAGCTACTGTACCCAGCACAACTCTCAGTCCTCATAGAGAGAGAAAACAAGATATTCAACAACAAAAACACATTTCAACAATACCAGCACACAAATCCAGAAGGAAAAATACAACTCAAGAAAACTAACTACTTTCAAGAAATCACAGGAAATAAATAACCTCACTACAGCAAAACAAAAAGTAGCCAAACACACAAACATATTACCATGGCCAACATCAATATCAAAGGATCTAACAACCACTGGTCATTAATCTCTCTTAACATCAATGGATACAATTCTCCAATAAAAAGACACAGACTAACAGAATGAATGCATAAACAAGACCCAACAATCTGTTGCATACAAGAAACACACCTAAATCACAAAGATAGACATTACCTGAGAGTAAAGAGCTGGAAGACAGTTATCCAAGCAAATGGACCCAAGAAGCAAGCAGGAGTAGCCATTCTAATATCTGATAAACTAGATTTTCAACCAAAATTAATCAAAAGAGATAGAGAAGGACACTTCATACTCATCAAGAGAAAAATCCACCAGGAAGATATCACAATCCTGAACATCGATGCCCCAAATGCAAGGGCACCCACATTTGTAAAAGAAACTTTCATAAAACTTAAACCACACATATACCCCCACACATTAATAGTGGGAGAATTCAACACCCCACTCTCAACAAAGGACAGGTCAACAAAACAGAAATTAAACAAAGAAACAATAACACTGACAGAGGTCATGAATCAAATGGACCTCACGGACATCTACAGAACCTTTCACCCAAACTCAAAAGAATTTACCTTCTTCTCAGCACCTCATAGAACCTTCTCCAAAATAGACCATATAGTTCATTACAAAGCAAGCCTCAACAGATACAAGAAGATTGAAATAATCCCTTGTATCCTATGATTACCATGGACTAAAACTGGATCTCAATGACAAAAATAGCAAAAGGCCTACACACACATGGAAACTGAACAACTTGCCAATAAATGACAGCTGGGTCAGAGAAGCAATGAAGAAAGAAATTAAAGTCTTCCTAGAACTCAATGAAAATGAAGGCACAACATACCCAAACTTATGGGACACAACGAAAGCAGTGCTGAGAGGAAAGTTCATAGCACTAAGTGCCTTCAAGAAGAAATTCGAGACAGCTCATTCAAGCAACTTAATGGCTCACCTAAAAGCGCTAGGAAAAAAAAAAGAAGTAGACACACCAAAAAGGAGTAGACAGCTGGAAACAATCAAGGTCAGTCCTGAAATCAATAAATTAGAAACAAACAAAACAATTCAAAGAATCAATGAAACCAAGAGCTGGTTCTTTGAGAAAATCAACAAGATAGACAAACCCTTAGCCAAACTAACTAAAAGGCAGAGAGACACTATCCAAATCAACAAAATCAGAAATGAAAAGGGGGACATAACCACAGACACTGAGGAAATCCAAACAATAATTAGGTCTTACTTCCAAAGTCTATATGCCACAAAATTTGAAAATCTAAACAAAATGGACAATTCTCTTGACCAACTCTACATGCCAAAGCTGAATTAAGACAAGGTAAACCAATTAAATAATCCTATATCCCCAAAGGAAATAGAAGCTGTCATCAAAAGTCTCCCATGCAAAAAAAGCCCAGGGCCAGATGGTTTCAGCGCAGAATTCTACCAGACCTTCAAAGAAGAGCTAACACCAATACTCTTCTAACTATTCCACAAGATAGAAACAGAAGGAACACTACCAAACTCATTCTATGAAGCCACAGTCACCTTGGTACCTAAACCTCACAAAGACTCAACAAAGAAAGAGAATTTGAAGCCAATCTCCCTTATGAACATTGATGCAAAAATACTCAACAAAATACTTGCAAACCGAATCCAAGAACACATCAAAGATATCATCCACTACGACCAAGTAGGCTTCATCCCAGGCATGCAGGGATGGTTCAATATACGGAAATCCATCAATGTGATCCACCACATAAACAAACTGAAATAGAAAAATCACATGATCATCTCCTTAAATACTGAAAAAGCATTTGACAAAATCCAACATCCATTCATGTTTAAAGTCTTGGAGAAATCAGGGATACAAGGCACATATCTGAACATACTAAAGGCGATATCTGAACATACTAAAGCCTTTAGCCAACATCAAACTCAATGGAGAGAAACATAAATCATTCCCACTGAAATCAGGGACAAGGCAAGGCTGTCCAATCTCTCCATATCTCTTCAACCTTGTTCTTGAAGTCCTAGCTAGAGCAATAAGACAATTAAAGGAGATCAAGGGGATACAAATTGGAAAGGAAGAAGTCAAATTATCACTATTTGCAGATGATATGATAGTATATATGAGTGACCCCAAAAACTCTACCAGGGAACTCCTACAGCTGATTAACACCTTCAGCAAAGCAGCTGGATACAAAATTAACTCAAAAAAATCAGTAGCCCTCCTTTATACAAAAGACAAAAGGGCCGAGAAAGAAATTAAGGAAACAACACCCTTCACAATAGCCATAAAGGACATAAAGTACCTTGGTGTGACCCTAATCAAGCAAGTCAAAGACTTGTATGAAAAACATTTCTGGGCTCTGAAGAAAGAATTAAAAGAAGATATCAGAAGATAGAAAGATCTCCCATGCTCATGGCTTGGCAGGATTAATATAGTAAAAATGGCTATTGTACCAAAAGCAATCTACAGATTCAGTGCAATTCCCATCAAATTACCAACACAATTCTTTATAGACCTTGAAAGAAAAATTCTCACCTTCATATGGAACAACAAGAAACCCAAAATTGCTAAAACAATTCTCTACAGTAAAAGATTTTCAGGAGGTATCTCCATCCCTGATCTCAAGTAATACTATAGAGCAACAATACTAAAAACTGCATGGTACTGGCATAGAAACAGACTAGTGGGTCAATGGAATAGAACAGAAGACCCTGAAATAAATACACACACTTATGAACACCTGATTTTTGACAAAGATGCCAAATCCATTCAATGGAAAAAAGACAGCATCTTCAACAAATGGTGCTGGTCTAACTGGATATCTACATGTAGAAAAATGCAAATAGATCCATACTTATCACCCTGCACAAAACTAAAGTCCAAGTGGATCAAAGACCTCAACATAAAACCAGACATACTAAACCACTTAGTAGAAAAACTGGGGAAGATCCTTGAACTCATTGGCACAGGAGACAACTTCCTGAACAGAACACCAACAGCACAGGCCCTAAGAGCAACAATCAATAAATGGGACCTCATGAAACTGAAAAGCTTCTGTAAAGCAAAGGACACTGTCCTCAGAACAAAACGACAGCCCACAGATTGGGGAAGGATCTTCAACAACCCCATTATCCAGTATATATAAAGAACTAAAGAAGTTAAACAGTAACAAATCAGTTAATCCAATTAAAAAATGGAGTAAACCTACTAAAATCTGTACACCTAAAGAAACTAATCAAGAGGGAGGACTCTTGTTAAAATGCTCAATTCCTATCCAGAAAGACAAAGAGGCTGGATATCAGAAGAAGGAGAAGAGAGGGAACAAGTCAGGAGCCTGACAGAGAGGACCTCTGAAAAGCTCTGCCCTGCAGACTATCAATGTAGATGCTGAGACTTATGGGCAACCTTTGGGCAGAGTGCAGGGAATCTTGGGAAAGAAGTGGGAAACAGTAAGATCTGGAGAGGACAGGAACTCCACAAGGAGAGCAACAGAACCAAAAAATCTGAACACAGGGGTCTTTCCTGAGACTGATATTCCAACCAAGGACTATGCATGGAGATAACCTAAGACCCCTGCACAGATGTAGCCCATGGCAGTTCAGTATCCAATTGGGTTCCATTGTATTAGGAACAGGGACTGTCTCTGACATGAACTGATTGGCCTGCTCTTTATTTACCTCTCCCTGAGGGGAAACAGCCTTACCAGGCCACAGAAGAAGACAATGCAGCCACTCCTGATGAGACCTAATTGACTAGGATCAGAAGGAAGGAAAAGAAGTCCTATCCTATCAGTGGACTTGGGGAGGGGCATGCATGCAGAGGGTGGAGGAAGGGAGTTATTGGGACAGTAGGAGGGAGGGAACCACAAGGGGGATACAAAGTGAATAAAGTGTAATTAATAAAGAAAAAAAAAACTAACAACAACTAAAAGAGGGTACAAACAGCAGCAGTGATGGCGCAAATCACTTTCGGAACCTTCCCTCTTGCTTTGGTCTTAGGGATCCAGGAGGCCCTGTCTACACTTGGTAAAAATGCCAGAGGTCAACTTGGTGGCTCTTCCACTAAAAATGACTGCAGGAGCAGAATAAGTAAAAGCGTTGTGCTTTATGGAGTTAAAAAGCATAGCAGTTGTACAAATACCTTTACTATTTCCAGTGGCTACAAGGGAATTATAAAATGTTTCACTAGTAATCTAATAAGCATTATTTGGTATTAAAAACATTTTTTTTTCAATACTAGAGATTGAACCTAGGGCTCCATGCTAGGCAAGTACTCTAGCACTCTACCTGGGCACCTTTTCAAATTGATTTTTGACACAGGTCTTGCTGAGTTACGTAGGCTGGTCTCAAAATCACTATGTAACTATGAACTCTTTATTATCCTCCCTTAGCTTCCTGAGAAGTTGGGATTAGGATGTGCTACATCATGCTTTGCAGGATTAAGTTTTATAATGATTTTTAAGTACTTAATAGGTACTGGGTACAGTTCTAAATTCAGTCTTGACATTGACCTGATCAGAGTCTATCATCCCCACTCTGTTTTAATCATTTATTTGCTTTTGGAGGTAGGGCTTTCTGTGTAACCCAGTCTAACCTGGGACTCAATATGTTAGCTAACACTGGGCATGAGCTCATGGCATTCAATCTATCACGGCTTCCCAGGAGCTGGGATTACAATCATGTGCCTGGATTTATCGCCACCTTCAGTGAGGGCTCTAAACCAGGCAGAGATTAATTTGTTGTTGTTGTTAAGGGTCACATGCCTGGTATGTGACACATCACGATAGCTGGAGGCTCAAAGGGTTCAGGACTGTCCAGTTATGCAACAAAGAGAGCAACAGTTGTTATTTGTTTAATTTGCTTATATCTTGGGTTTTATATGAAACTGAATAGGAAAGAAAAGAGTCCTCAGTTGGAGGTTGGGGCCACAGTGAGTGTTTGATATTGGACAGGCATTTTGACCACATCTTCTCTATATATTGATGCTTGGATACTAGGGGCTATGCTGACTTTAGAAGGCCAGTCCTTATGTCAGTCAGTCTCTGGATATACAAAACTGGACATACCAAAGCTGGAGCCTGTTAGTGCAAGTCAGCCAACCTAGAGCCCACACTCTCAAGCCTGTTTTTTCTGGCTAACACACTCCATTTCACCACTCACCTGCCCAGATCACCTGGGAAAGCCACCAGAGTAGAAAAACTTGCTTTGCCCTGCAATGTTCCACAAACAACATGCCAGCCAGTCTGAGCCTGAGTACCCTGCCTCACTTACTGTTTCCTGCAAAACCACGATAAGGCTTATTGCTCATGTTTTCACTGTTCTCTTTGCTTCTGACCCATGTCGGTTCCTTTCCTTGTTTCCCCTGTACCAATGAAGCATGTTATGCTTTCTATTGATAGGAGACTAGGACTATAATGATCTCTTTCTTCATGATAGTCCTCTGCATGTCTGTATGTCTTTCTAAATCGAATTGAAACAAGTCTCATGTACCTGTAAGACAGCAGGATGTGCCCACCTCTGTGTCCTGCAGAAATCACAAGCCCCTGAGTTTCTGCTGGGCTCCTTTTCTGGGTTCAGAGTGGGAGATAAGGGATTCTGTAACACACACACACACACACACACACACACACACACACACAGCCAAATGTGGTTTTAAATTCGTAAGGGGAACTACAGAAACATCTGCCTCAGTGGCTCTCCCTATAAAAATCTTGCAGAAGGTCCCTGCCCTATCTCTCTGTCTTTAGGCTGCATGTGGAGTCTGCAGGAGCGAATGAAGGTAGAATTCTTTGGAGAGAAGCAACAGCATCATAAGCTAGACTTCTGTCTTCTGTTCTTAGGGTACCACAGGGCGAAGGAGTTGCATTTGGGTCTCTCAGCCCTGGTACCACTGACATTTTAGCTGGATAGTTCTGTGGTAGGGGCTTCCCTGTGCATCTTGAAATATTCAGCAGCATCCCTGGCCTCTGTCCTCATGGTTGTTATAATCAAAATGTCTCCAGATATTGCAGAACATTCTTCATGATGGAAAATCACTCCTCAAGAGAAACTACTAATACAGGAAAAGAAATGAGCTAGGCTAAGCTATCTCCACATTCCCAGAATATTGCTCTGTCTTCATCCCTGTATTCTTGCCTCTCTTCTTTTCTACTGTCCTCCCTTCTACCACCTTCTCTCCTCATCCCTTTTCTTTTCACTTTTCTTATTATTTCCTCTCTTTCTCCCCTACCTTACCCTATCTTTTCTCATCTGCCTATTTTCTCTTCCTTCCCTATTTCCTCTTCTCTCCAAGATGCTGAACACTATGCAAACCCCCAGTGCCCTTGAACATCAGAGCAGTGAGAAGCAGGACCGGAAACAGGGTGTGACAGATAGCGTTAGGTGAGAGATGCCCAATAGAGTTCAAGATTGTTGTGAGCGGGTTTGTCTTCATTCCCATTATACAATTACCAACTGAGCTCATTTGTTCAGGATCCATCCACTTTATCTACAATTTATCATCTTTCAGCAGCATGCTTGTATAGGTCATAGTTTGCCAGAGTGGCATACTCCTTCAAGGCCATCCTATGGGGCTACCTTGCTGCTGTTACTCCCTGCTATGTGGACAGGTGTGTGAATGGCCTCTGCTTAGCTGGTAAGTGAGTGCCCCTTCATGAAGCAGCCATGTCTGGTGTGGGAACAGGGCAGATGTGGAGTGTCAATGCTTTCTGTATTTGCTAGTTCCTCCATTCACAAGTAAGTCAGGCTAGATCCAGAGTGCCTTCCATTTCCACTAAAGCAAATCCAGTTCTGGTCACATGTCAAACACAGCTACCCTTTTATTTATTTACCATTTGTAAATAAAACACATTTATTTATTTACCAATTGTAAATAAAAAAAAAAGGAGCTTAGAATATTGAGCACATCACTACAAGTTCCATACGGCTAGATCCAGACTACCATCCTTTATCTATTTCAGCCTAGACACAGCCCTGACCACCATACCACACTCTTTGAATACAAGTCTGCTCTGCTGAAGCTACAGGCCATTTCCTTCATGCAAATAAAATGCTATATAACAGAAATAACAGTTCAAATGGCCTTTCTTACTTCCAGAATCATACCATTATTTCTTATAAGATAGGCACAGAGGGCAGTCAAAGGAAGGATTATGAGAAACCAAAAGCACACAGAAGCCTGGTAGGGATAGCAGACAAATATGCCAAAGACAAGGGTTGAGTTAGCACTGTGAGCTAGGAGAAGGGAGTGCCAGCCTATTAGACACACGAGTCTACATTGCTGAAACTCTGTGGACCTGGTTTTACCACCTACAGCAGTAACAGTTCACGAGGTCACTGGAGGGAAACTGGATTATAGATAGTAAACTGCTACCTATCTATACAATTTTCATTTCCCCTTATCTACTTCTCTCCCTTCTTTATTTCCTTCTTAATTTTCTTCCTTTCTCTCTGTCCATCTGTCATTTGATAGTGTCTCACAATATATCCAAGAATAACCTGGAACTTCTTGATCATTCTGCTTTTACCTTCCAAGTGCTAGGATTACAGATCTGCATCTCTACATCTGATTTGTATGGTGCTGTGAATGGAAGACAAGGCTTCAGATATAACAGTACTCTACCAACTGAGCTATACCATCAGCCTAGTCTCTATTTCTACATGTAAACACACACACACACACACACACACACACACACACACTGCGCACATGCATGTGCACATACATAGATAAACACATTTAATATATGGGACTCATTATTGTCTCTGTTATTTTTAGTGTGAAATACTACATTTCATAAAGCCTATAGGGGAAAGAAAGTCTACTTCTGAACTGATCAGAAAACATGAAAGTTTCTAGCCAGCTAGCCAGAATGTGCCTGATTCCCTAAACTAAGCAGGGTTAAGTTGGTTAGTATTTGCATGGGCTAATCCACAAAGAAAAGAAGGGAGAATCAGTTCTATAGAGATGGATAAAGGTGTAAGCAAATGGCTGGCTAGACAGGGAGATGAATAAATGAATGAATGATTATCTGTATTGATAGCCATGCCATGTATAGAAATAACATTTGACATCAAGACATAGAAAATGTATGAAAGCTTTCAGGAATAAGAAACCATCTAAATTAATTATATGGTTCTTCCAAAATCATCCATGGGGCCCACTAAGTAGAGAGAGGAAAAGATAGCAAAGGTTTACCAGGCTAGGAAGTACTTCGGTGTTGCCCAAGACTGGCCCTCAGCCCACAGACATTGAGGAGCCTGGATCATGGAGTGCAGTGGGAGCCAGAGGAAGACTAAAGCAATTGTACAAGAATAAGAAAATCAAGAGGTGTCATCCAACTCCTTTTCAGTCCAACTACTGAAGTGTTTTGGGTTCCTGGCAATTGACTGGCTCAGAAAGGGAAGGTGCAAGCCATGGCTTCCATTGTTTTTCCTGGCAGCCACAGAGGGATTGGGCCACTGTCTGGATAGCATGCAGGCTTTAGGTTGGGAGGGGCTGTCCATTGGGACAGTTCCATCCCAAACAGACTGATAACCAACTCACAGGCTCATGAGAGGTATCTTAGAGTATTACTCAGGTAGGAAAGAAAGGTTCTAATAATGTAAACACAGAAGAACAGAAAACCAGAAAGGTAGTCTGTGGCTTTTCTGAGAAAACTTCCCTAGGAAGTCTATTTGTCTGGAAGAGATGAAGCAACTGGTGAATTAAGTGGACAGCCTACCAGCTGAGGAACCATCACAGTTCACCAATTAGGACATGGCCATCTCTGAGAGCCTTAGATGCCTATCTGAGAAGTAAGGAGACTTTGGGAGATGCTGAAAGATGAAAGGCAATGCTGTGGGAAAAGCAACTACCGAAGAAGAGCACAGAACTGTCATGCAGTGGCTCATTGTCCTTCTTGCTCTCAAGTGCAACTGTAACTCCCCCAAATGCACTCCTACATGCCCCATGCTGGTCTGCTCTGTTTCTTGCTGATAATCTTTATCAATGCCAAGTTCTCTCCCTTTACAACCTTCAAAGCCAGATTGACAGGAAGAGACAGGGAAGGTAAGTGGGGTTGGCTTTATCTAATGGCATGACATAGGTAAGGGGGTGCCCTACAAAGAGCCTGAGTTCCACAGATGCAGTGGTTGTCACATCTCATCTCAGAGTTCTACTGGCCTTGTGTCTGTGGATAGCCCTCTTACCCTTTGAAAGTCTCAGTTCCATCAGTACTGAGCTTGAGGGTTGTGGTGAAACAAAATAAATGTGTGTAAATCAATTGCTCAGTCTGTCAAACATTGTGATGCAGAGCATCACAATGTCATTGCTTTCTTTGCATCACTCATATTGACCTAGTATTTTATATGAATTTATTATCAGGCAAAAGGAGATTTGGGGGCATCTCAGTTTTGGTTTGAACCATAGCTTCTTTTATTTTTCCCTTTAAGTAGAGTTAATAAGTGCTTGCTGAATGCAGAATGTCTGCCTGGAAACTAATTACATAAGTTTTCATTGCCAGGCATCCATCATAAGCTGCCATCACCCCAGGCACCTTACCATCATAGCTTAAAAAAACAAAAACAAAAAAAAAAACTGTGTGTGTATGTTGTGTGAGGGATGGTGCTGCATGTTCATTACGTGAGCAATGCATGTAGAGGCCACAGTTCAATCTCAGGTGACTTCCTCAAGATCCATTCATTTTATCTTTTGAGACAGGGTCTCACTGGACCCCACCAATTATTCTAGACTGATGGCTAGTAAGCCCCAGGGATCCTCTTGTCTTTGCCTCCTCAGCCCTGAGATTACAAGTGTTTACTATCATGGCCGTCTTTATATTGGACACTGGGGCTCAAACTCAGGGCCTCCTGCTTGCACTTTACCAACTGAGTTGTCTCCCTAGTATACTATCATAGCTTTTACACCATTGCATATTTTAATAGTGCTTGTAATTACGGAGGGAGGAGAGAAAGACACTATGTTATTAATACTTACTCTCCAAAATAGAGGTTGTACCTGCCTTTCCTCACTACAATTGTTCTATCACTTTGCACAGAGAGACACTCTATTTCTAGGATAATGGTCCTGCCCTGTTCTCAGTGGGAATGACAGGTAAGTGAACTGGCAATAACAAAGTCATCTGGTAAATGCCATCATAGACATGTGCACAAGGCAATGTGAACACAAAGACAGGAGGAGGTGGAAGCAGGATGGAAACAAAGCTTGAAATTAATTGTGACATATATAGAGAAGACCTGGGATAAGGATGTTCCAAGAGAGATGTATGTAAGCCCAGGTGTGGGCTATGAGCCAGGAGGGCTTAGAGTCAGGAGTACTAAAGTCTAAAATAGTCTCTGGAAGAAATGAGGTGGAAAGCCTCCTATGGGGTTTATGTGTCCAGGATACATTGCCAGGTAAGCCATCATCAAGGTTAGGAACTGTCAATTCAGACTCTGAAGTGAGGCTAACTATGAATTCTAGCTGTCTCTCAAACCATGTGGCTTTGGGAAACCCCTGGTTTCCTTATTTGGAGAATGGGGGACTTTATAATACCTACTCACCACAGGGAGTTGATGGAGACAAGATAAAGAAATTCACACTAAATGCTTAGCAGGTGCCTAGTGCTCAGAAACATGGGAACACATGCTGGTGTTACTGACCCTAGGTTTAGTGCTATCATAATACAATGCCATCTATGGAAATTCTAAGGACACACTGTGAACTCATCAAGGAGGGGTCCAAGACAGGTTTGATTTATATTGAATTCTATTTCAAAATAAGTATGACACTGGGGAAGCTCCTGGGCAATATAGAAGATAAATACTGTACAATGTGCAAACCCATTCTCAGATATCAGCTTCTAGGTATGAAACATGCCCAGATATTTCCATGCATAACTCCTGTTTATGTGTTGGGCCCTACTCCCTTCCTCATGAGATGTGCTCAGGGTGGGCTGGGAGATTCCTTAAACAATATAATAGATTCATTTTCAGTTTAGCATAACAGCCAGACAGCATTCTGAAGTGAAGTCATCCAAGTCAATTAAATGGTGCTTTCCCCTCACTGGGCATTCAGAAGTCCCTTTGGTTTTAACTGGTTTTCTGGAATGTTCCATGATAGGTTCCACCCAGATTGATTAATTATTCCTGGGGTCAGTACTAGAAGGCAAAAGCATATAAGCGTGCTGGGATAGAGGTCCCTGGCAGGCCTGATGTAGCTCAGTGGGACTCCTTTCATCATGGAGTTGGCCAGATCCTAAGTAGTAGAGACAACAGAAGGGCTGGCAGGATATGTAAAATGGCCAAGCAAAAGTTGAAGGGCAAAGCTGGGACAGAGGTATGAGGAAGGGCAAAGGGAGATGGGAGGGTGGCCATGTTCAGGAGTCATAGGCCTGGGATTTTAGCAGACTGGAAAATGGAGCACAAAGAATGGAGTAGCCCAGGGCAAATGGCCAGCTAAGGTGATGGAGAAGGTGAAGTTGACAGTGGCGTGTTTCAAAATGATGCCAGACTGACCCCATCATGTGGGTCTGAAGATGCTCTTTGTGTTCTAAGGAAATCAAGTCACCTCTTCACTTCTCCAACAGAAATGATAGGCACGACGACACTAAAAATGACACAGTGGTGAACCCTCCAATCCATAGGCACCCACCTTTGAGCCTCCTACCTGAGGATACTAATCAAGGACTGGGTGTCATCTCAGCAAATCAAGACTGTGTGTTAGGCTCCAGACTCAAACCACTACTTCTATGTCTGTGTCTCAAACACACCATGTGCATGTACACTTAAACATGGACATACAGTTTCACATTCCATAGGTTAATCAGACTAGTGCCCATGTGCCCATGCTGTCTCTGAGACACACTTTTTAGTTTCACAGTGTCTTAGTTAGGGTTTCTATTTCTATTGCTGTGAGAAAACACCATGATGAACAAAAAGCAAATTGGGGAGGAAATGGTTTATTGGGCTTACACTTCCATATTATAGACAGAAACTCAAACAGGGCAGCAACCTGGAGGCAGGAGCTGATGCAGATGTACCACCCTCAGTGGCCTGAGCCCTCCCCCATCAATCACCAATTAAGAAAATGTTTTACAGGTTTGCCTACAACTTGATCTTATGAAGTCAAGTAAAATGTTTTTATTGGTTCTTTGTGAATTTCACATCATGCCCCACAATCCCACTCATCTTCCTGTCCCCTTGTACCCACCTTCAACCCTTGAACCAACCCCAAAAGAAAAAAAAATCAAACACTTGTAGAAACTGTGTGTCACTGTGCGTCACAGTATACCCCCAATGCATACCCTTTTGTCCACACTTCTTTGCCTGCAAATGTTCATTTCAATGACTTATTTGTTGGTCTGGCTCTGGTTTGAGGCCTCTGCTTCTGCTACACTATCAGTACTGGATCTTCACTGGGACTCCTCTTGGATACCCTGTTGTTGCCCTGTGTCATTTTGGATCCATAGGACCATCACACAGTTCATTGATCGGGTAGATGTTGGGGTGGACCAATTCAAAGCCACAGATCTGGGCCTGAGAGGTATCTGAGCTGGTCAGCCATACCCACACCACTGGGGTGAGCTCTCCTGCTCTGCCCTGGCCTATTCAATGCTGCAGCCAGCAAGGGGCAGAGCCATCTCTCCTTGGAGCCGGCTCATTTACACCCATGCCATCAGGGCCAGTTCTATTGTGCTGCCCAGATGAGGTCCAGAGCCCACTCACCTGAGTGCTGTAGCAGGTGAGGGGCTCAGCCAGCCTTCCAGCACTGGAGGCTTTTTGTTTTGTTTTGTTTTGTTTTGTTTTTTAAATTGAGGTTTCCCCCCTCTCATATGACTTGAGCTTATGTCAAATTGACATAAAACTAGCCAGCACTCATAGCTTGTACCTAAAGCCCTTATGAAAGAGACTGTTATACATCTCCTTTTCCATATTCACCTCCCATCATCCCTGTCCTAATTTTTCTTCTGTTGTTGTGCCAAAAAGTAACATAGGAGAGGAAAGGACTTATTATATTTACAATTCATGTTACAGTCCATCATTTTGTGGAAATCAAGGCTGGAATATAAGCAGCCAATCATATCACATCCACAGTTAAAAGGCAAGAAAGAATGAACAAATCTTTGCTTGCTGGTTAGCTCAACTTGATCTCTGTGCAGTTCTGAATCCTCTGACCAAACTGGACTGAATTAAGAATTCCCAATAGACATGCCCATAGGCCAACCAAATGTTGATATTTCCTCACTGAGACTTTAGTCCCAGGTGAATCTCAGTTATGTCAAGTTGACAGTTAAAATTAACCAGAACAGTCCTTTCTCATGCACTCTATAATCTGATCTTTTCTCCATATGTGACAAGCTAAGATATAAAGCATGTTGTTTAGCTGGAAAGCCTGATGTCCACATCTGTCTGTTGACCTTCAAACCCCAGCTGATGAGCTGCATCTCTGTAGTTTTTCCTGACCATGTCCCACACCAGAGAAGTCTCTGAGAAATATATATCATGATGTATTACAGTCACCAGGTGACAAGCTCCTTGAGGTTGAAGGACTGTCATTAAGACCAAGTACAAAGCAGGTGTCTAGTATCTCTTAAATAAAGGTTGTGAGTGTAGATGAGACATATTCTGTTTATGTTTTTATTATATACCCTCCAAGAAACCAAAGGGCTTGCTGAGTTCTCCTTTTGGACATCAACCTAATTTTTCCTGGGGTCTCTTTTATCTAATGGGGGCGAGACGTGTGTCAGTGAATCAGAATGGCCATAAGAAAACGTAAATTACCAAGCATAGGGGCTAGAGGCCAGACCTGTGAGTTTGGCATCTTGGTGTAAGACAATAGAATTCCAGCTAGGTATCATGACATGTGTAATTCCTGTATTTGGAAACCTGGGGCAGGGGGAGGAGGGTAGCTTTGAGTTTGAGGCAAGACTGAATTACACAGTGAGATTAAGAGCAGTCTGGTATATATAGTGAAGCCCTATATAAAAAAAAAAAAAGGAAAGAAGAATAATGAATCCCTTTGTTTCCCACCCCTCTCCTTTCTAATTGGTGCATAGAAAAATCACGCCCAAGATAAAACCTGCTTCTCTCTTGTATCCTTTCCCACAATTTGCTGTAAATTCTTCAAGACTTAGCTGAAGTACTCAAGAATGGTCAGTCACACCAAATGATGAAATCTCCTTTAACAGAGAATATGAGCAGGCCAGAAGGACCAACTGCAAAAAGGTTTCCAGTTGCAATCATGCAAACTGCTAAGCACAGCAGTCAGCAGTCCTCCAGGGCTCACTCAGTGATGCTGTTCTTTGTCCATCAGCTAGGCTAATCCAGCCTACCTACCCAGAAGGCCTTTCATAGATCAGTGTAAAAAATAGGGATCTCATGAGGTTAGATTAATTTCTTTGTTATTAAAGCCATAAAGAAGAAACTAATGGCTCCTGAAAGTGAAAAGACCAAAACAATCAAAACAAAACAAAAACAAAAAATAAAAAGCAAAATCCCCCATTGACAGGTGGAAAAATAAGAAATGGCATGGGAAATGAGAGCCTGGGTTTTCTGTGTTTTTGCCTTCATCTATAGCATGTGTATGAGGACTCTAATCTCTTCTTCTAATTTTTTAGTAGTTAAAACAATAGATCAGTAGACTGAGGGCTTGGAGAAATAACTTGGTGGTTAAGAGTACTTCCCAGCACTCATGGTGGGTGGTTCACAACCACTACAACCTCCAGTTTCAGGAGATATGATGCTCTTTCTGCATATACATATACATACATTCATGGAGACACACAAATATAAATGAAATACAATTCCCCCCCCCAAAAAAAAGTAGATTGGATTGGATAATCTCCAAGAACCCTTTGGGACTTCACCCTTCCATGACTGTCACATTATCCATTCACATACATTCATTCAATAAAAACCCACCTAACACCTAACACCTAACACCTAAACCCTAGGCCCTAACACCCATCAAAACCAGGATCCCCACCATATGGTATCAATGAAAAATTAGAAGGTGCCAATTGAGTGTGGAAATATCAGTGGGGCCTGTGATTAATCATGTGTGTAAAGAATCAAAGCACACATCTCAGGAAGAGTTGCTTATGCAGCCTTTCCCACAGATTGTATGTGGAAGATTTTTAGTGTATTGTTGTATCTTTACCATCTCTGAATGATCTAAGAGGAAAAAATAACCCACACTAGAATCTACTCAGGGATCATGTGGTGAGGATAAGAACACAATTGTAAAACTAGCATTCCCTCTACTCCAAGTCCTACTTTGGCTGCTTCATATGTGGTAACTCATTTCAGTCTATAGGTACTTACTTTGACTACTGCTTTATCTATGAGGACCTGAAGGCATGGTGAAGTTAAATTACTTCTCAGGGCAATATAGAAAGTTGCAAAGCTGGGACTCAAAGCCCACTGAGAGAGATCCAGAGAGTGGGCTTTTATACTCTTCATGTGTGGTTCAAAGGTATTTACACTTAAGGTCAACTTAAGGTAGATTTTGGGATAAAATGAAAGGACAAACAGAACTTCTGACAGCAGAGCTTGACAGCAACAAGCCAGAAACATCCAATGGTATGGGCCACTGGGTGAGTCAGGGAGAGGGTAGCCATGTGCTGAAGTATATCACATATGAGTTTGTAATATATCCAGTATATCAAAAGAACAGAGAGAAGACACTTGTACTTGGGGTACCTAAGACAAGACAGGGGAAGGCCAAAAGCTTTCTGAGAACAACATTCAAGAACAACAGGTATCCTGATACATGCACTTTGATGAAGGTTCTGCTTTGGTTAAGTCACATCTGAATTCAAACATAGCTGGCTTACACACTGTGGGACAGTGTGTGGAAAATTCACTATGTTCCCTGAGCCTCAGTTTTCTCAGCAACAGTCATAGCTGCAGATTAAATCAGTTAACACACAGCAACTTACGAGGTACTTACTCTTTTGGATATATGCCTAGGAGTGGTATGGCTGGATCTTGAGGAAGCACTATTCCTATTTGTCTGAGAAAACGCCAAATTGATTTCCAGAGTGGTTGTACAAGTTTACTTTCCCACCAGCAGTGGAGAAGGGTTCCCCTTTCTCCACAACCTCTCCAACATGAATCCTAGGCATATATCCAAAAGAGGCTCAAATACACAATAAGGACATTTGCTCAACCATGTTTGTAGCAGCCTTATTTGTAATAGCCAGAAGCTGGAAACAGCCCAGATGCCCCTCAACTGAAGAATGGATGCAGAAATTGTGGTACATTTACACAATGGAGTATTACTCTACAATGAAAAATAAGGAAATCATGAAATTTGCAGGTAAATGGTGGGACCTAGAAAAGATCATCCTGAGTGAGCTATCCCAGAAGCAGAAAGACACACACAGTATATACTCACTCATATAGACTTATAGGATAAACCTACTAAAATCTGTACATCTAAAGAAACTAATCAAGAGAGAGGACCCTGACTAAAACGCTCAATCCCCATCCCGAAAGGCAAACAGGATGGACATCAGAAGAAGAATAAAGCAGGAAACAACCTAGGAACCTGCCACAGAGGGCCTCTGAAAGACTTCTGCCCTGCAGACTATCAAAGCAGATGCTAAGACTTTATGGCCAACTGTTGGGCAGGGTGCATGGAATCTTATGTAAGAAGTGGGAAATAGTAGGTTATGGAGAGGACGGGAACCCCACAAGGAGAGCAATAGAACCAGAAAATTTGAACACAGGGGTCTTCCCAGAGACCCATACTCCAACCAAGTACCAGGCATGGAGATAACCTAGAACCCCTGCACAGATGTAGCCCATGGCAGTTTAGTGTCCAAGTGGGTTACATAGTAATGGGAAGAGAGACTGCCTCTTACATAATCTGATAGGCCTGCTCTTTGATCACCTCCCCCTGAGGGGAGAGCAGCCTTACCAGGCCACAGAAGATGACAATGCAGCCACTCCTGATGAGATCTGATAGACTAAGATCAGAAGGAAGGAGAGGAGGACCCCCCGCCATCAGTGGACTTGGGGAGGGGCATGCATGAAGAAGGGGGAGGGAGGGTGGGATCGGGAGGGGAGGAGAGAGGGACTTATGGGGGGGATACAAAGTGAATAAAGTGTAAAAAAATAATTAAAAAAGGGGAAAAAAGAAGTCAGAAAAAAAAGAGGTACTTACTCTATTAGGGTGCTTCAGTGGTAGTTTGCTACTGTTGCCATTATTATCACTTCTCTAGTTTCTAAATATAAATTGATGGGCTTACAGGTAGAGACAGGAGGCTGATAAACCCACACAAATCAATGTCATGGTTAGGGAGAGAAACAGTCATTTGTCTGATGAGTTATGGTTCAACTAATACGTCCTACCATCCCACCTGTTTCTTTTGTTCCTCCCCCTACTTCCCATCTGGTTCTTAAATTTGAAAAGGAAAGGGCCTCCATGGAGACCTGCACACGTTTAAAAATAATACAAAACGGGTCAGGGTAAGCTAAGCCAAATAAATAAATCTTGCAGGACTGTATGAACAAAACAAGGCTTACTGGATCAGTGCAGCCACACTCAGCTCTGTAGAGAGATGCCAAGTTCTGGTAAGTTTAAAACATAGAAAGGTCAAACAGGAAGAGCATGATTTGGAGCACCTTAGAGTTCAGCATCAGTGCTTGGCCAAGAACAGACATCATTTTACATGGGATGGGCTTCAGAATCCAGGGCTTGAGTAGAGTCATAGAAATCTCTGTAGGACCTCCCTGAAGATTAAATACCCAGTAGTTATGAACATTCCAAATGGGCTCTTGAAGGTTTGTCGTTATCTGGGATGCAGATCTAAGATGGATGTTGGCCTGAGGGAAGTTTATTAAAGAATGTTTTAGGAAGCATCACCACTGTAAGGGATGGAAAACGTGGGAACAGGATAGGGAATAGAAGATGAGCTACATAGACATTTCAGAAGAGGTCTCTATCAATGCCACAAGGTACTAAGAGGTGGAAATGAAATGTCACAGATTGGAATGAAGGGGCAAGGATCTTTATAGAACTGACTATAACTGTACCCATAAAAGAGGTAGGACCTTGAGTAGGCAGCTCTCTTTACTTAAGGCATGTCTAAAAGAGGGCTGATGGCTGAAGGCTATTCTGAGAACAATTCTAGCAGCTGGAGGAAAAGTTCTTCACTCTGTCTCTCATTTTTAGATTTATTTTTATTTTTAAAATTCTCTCTCTGTATTTGTGTGTGTGTGTAAATGTGTATACATGTGTACATGTGAGTGCAGGTTTCTGTGGAATCTACAAGAGGAATTTCAGGCAGTTGTTAATACACACACACACACACACACACACACACACACACCACAGGAGGGCACACTGTGGGAGCTGGGAATTGACCTATCTATGAGTTTCTTCTCTTTTGCTGTGATAAAATATTATGACCAATGGCAACTTATAGAAGGGATGGTTTATTTGGGTTTATTTTTCCAGATGAATAAGAGTCCATCATGGCATGGCAGGGAGACATGGTAGCAGGCGGTAGGCCCTATGTCTTTAAACACAGGCACAGAACATAAGAAAAGGAAGTGACATGAGACTTTTACTCTCAAAGCCAGCCCCCATAATGCACTTTCTCGATCATGGCTGCCACCTAAACCTTTCTCAAACAGTCCCACAAACTAGGAATCAATTATTCAAATACTTGAACCTATGGGGAACATTTCTCGTACAAATTACCTTAAAGTCTGGTATTCTGCAAGAACAGTTCACTTGACTGCAGAGCCATCTCTCCAATCCCATGTGCTTCATTTTTCAACATACATTACAGCATCCCCTACAGGTGCCAATTTTGGAAGGAATCATTCTATTGGGAGGAATGAATTTTACAGACACACAAGCAAAATTCTGAAGTGACATAGGTATAGCATCACTTGCTATTATAAATTTATGGAAAAGAAGTTCTGACATGTCCATATTACAGAATTCTAGGCAATCCTTAATATGAATGAGAAAAAACTACCTGTTCATTCTCATGGATAACTCGGCTAAATGACACCTGAGCATGGTGAACCATACCTTTTTAAAAAATCAATTATTTATTTTATTTATTTTTCCCAGCATTAAAACAATTTTAATTTATTATTCACTTTGTATCCCAGCTGTAGCCCCCTCCCTTGTCCCCTTCCAATCCTGCCCTCCCTCCCTCTTCTCCTCCCCTGTCCCTCCCCCAGTCCACTGATAGGGGAGGTTCTCCTCCCCTTCCATCTAGCTTATCAGGTCTCATCAGCACTAGCTGCATTGTCTTCCTCTGTGACTTCTTAAGGCTGCTCCCCCATCAAGGGGAAGTGATCAAAGAGCCAGCCACTGAGTTCAATGTCTGAGATAGTCCCTATTCCCCTTACTAGGGAACCCACTTGGACACTGAGCTGCCATGGGCTACATCTGTGCAGGGGTTCGAGGTTATCTCCATGCACGGTCCTTGGTTGGAATATCAGTCTCAGAAAAGACCCCTGGGCCCAGATTTTTTGGTTCTGTTGCTTTCCTAGTGGAGTTCCTGGGTGACCCACACCTTTAATCTCAGCACTCAAGACAGAGAGACAGGAAGATCCCTGAGTTCAAGATTAGCCTGTCTATATGATTTTAGAACAGCCAGGGTACACAGAGAAATCCTGTCTCAAAAAAAAAAAAAAGTAAAAAAGAATTTAATGGAAAAAACCCCATGCTCAGCTGAGTGTAGATAAGGAAGAGAATAGCATGCTGGGAAGCTAAAGGAGTAGATTGTATCAGACACTGTTACTACTCAGCCCTATATCCATCCCTTTACACAATTCTTTCTTATACCATAGGAGCTCAAAGTCCCAATTCTTTATGTCTCACATTCTTTTGCCACATGTACCCATCGTTGCTTCTACCAAAGGAGGTTATTTTTTCAGGAACTGAAGGAGGAGGGGGAGGAAGCAACAACCCCCTCTGCTTCTATGTTAGTTACAGAGGCTGAACTGCAAGCAACAGCAGTTAGACAATGGTAACAGTTCCTGTAACACTAGTAGTGATGTGTACACAAGCTCTCCCTCGACAGTTATGGCAGTGACAGCTTTGAATGAATACAGTTGTGGCCTTGATAATAAATTCTTATTAACTCCACCCCTCTGAAATATCTAGAATCACTTCTGTATTTCTGGCTGTCCTAATCTTATTTGTGCCACTGTGATAAAATATTCTGATAAAAGGCAACTGAGGGAAGAAAGGGTTCTTATATTTCCAGGTTCACTGCGGGAAATCAAGGCAGGAGCCCAAATAAAGGGCTTCTTGATATTCCATGCAGCATTACTTCTGACTAAGAAACTCACTTTATAGTCAAAGAAACTCGACAAGAACCATACAGAATACTACTTGTTGGATAACAGGCAGGGTCATGCTTAGCTTTCGTTTCTAAAGAATTCAGGACCAACTGCCTAGAGAACTGTGTTGCCCACAGAGCTTTATACGTCAATTGCCAGTGAACACAACCCCCAGAGACATGCTTCAGGCCAATCTGATCTAGGCAATACTTCAACTGAGATTCTCTTAACAGCTAATTTTAGGTTATGTCAGTTTGATAGTTAAAGCTAAACACATGCAAACCAACTACCCTTTAGGAACTCACAATGTAGCTTTATATATTTAGCATATGCTTGTACATTTGAAACCTCTCTAAAGAATGCCCTCCTCACTCCACAAGGAGAGCAACAGAACCAGAATTTGAATACAGGGGTCTTCCCAGAGACTCACACTCCAACCAACTACCATGCATGGAGATAACCTAGAACCCCTGCACAGATGTAGCCCATAGCAGTTCAGTGTCCAAGTGGGTTACATAGTAATGGGAAGAGGGACTGCCTCTGACATAATCTGATTGGCCTGCTCTTTGATCACCTCCCCCTGAGGGGGGAGCACCTTACCAGGCCACAGAGGAAGACAATGCAGCCACTTCTGAAGAGATCTGATAGACTAAGATAAGAAGGAAGGAGAGGAGGACCCCCCCATCAGTGGACTTGGGGAGGGGCATGCATAAAGAAGGGGGAGGGAGGGTAGGATCTGGAGAGGAGGAGGGAGGGGCTTATGGGGGATACAAAGTGAATAAAGTGTAATTAATAAAAAGAAAAAGAAAAAGAAAAACAAAAGAACTGGACTTGCAGAGGAAGAAAGGGTGATACAGAACAACCTATAACCCCATCACTTGAGAGGCTGAGTCACAAGGAGTGCGAGTTCAAGGCCAGGCTGTGCTATATAAGGAGAATGAGTCAAAGACACACACACACACACACACACACACACACACACGAATGCCCTCCTCAAGAAACAAGTGATAATGATTATTATGTGGAGATCATCCAGGGAAAATTATATTAAGGCTTTTCACTAGATGCCACTTTGTACCTTTTCAGCTTATTTAAAACAAAACAAAATAAAACCTCACAACATTTATTGTCACCTAATAATAACATAAGGGCCATCAAAATAATATGAATAAATATTTCACTTTTCCCAACAGAAGACACCTTTAAAAAACTTTATACTGTCTTCTCAACTTCTCCTGCCCTTTACCATTTCTAGTTGGAAAGACTCTGGCACAGAATAATATTATCTCCTTTTCGCATGATCCAAACCATTTGTTTCCTTAACTTAAAAATTTTTTAAATTTTTAAAAATTTTTATTAATTACAGTTTACTCACTTTGTTTCCCCCTGTAGCTCCCTCCCTTCTCCCCTCCCAATCCCATCCTCCCTTCCCCTTCTCCACCCACGCCCCTCCCCAAGTCCACTGATAAGGGAGGTCTTCCTCTCCTTCGTTCTGATCCTAGTCTAGCAGGTCTCATCAGGAGTGGCTGCACAGTCTTCCTCTGTGGCCTGGTAAGGCTGGTACCACCCCAGGGGGAGGTGATCAAAGAGCAGCCCAATCAGTTCATGTCAGAGACAGTCCCTGTTCCCATTACTATGGAACCCACTTAGATACTGAACTGCCATGGGCTGCATCTGTGCAGGGGTTCTAGGTTATCTCCATGAATGGTCCTTGGTTGGAGTATCAGTCTCAGAAAAGACCCCTGTGCCCAGAATTTTTGGTTCTGTTGTTCTCCTTGTGGAGCTCCTGTCCTCTCCAGGTCTTCTATCTCCCCCTTCTTCCATAAGATTTCCTGCACTGTGCCCAAAGTTTGGTTATAAGTCTCAGCATCTGCTTTGATAGTCTGCAGCGTAGAGCCTTTCAGAGGCCCTATGTGGTAGGCTCCTGTCCTGTTCTTTGTTTTCTCCCTCTTCTGATGTCCATCCTCTTTGCCTTTCTGAATGGGGATTGAGCATTTTAGCCAGAATCCTCCTTGTTTCTTTAGGTGTATAGATTTTAGTATGTTTATCCTATATTATATATATATAAAATACCCACTTATGACTAAGTATATACCCTGTGTGTCTTTCTGCTTCTAGGATACCTCACTCAGGATGATCTTTTCCAGATTCCACCATTTGCCTACAAATTTCATGATTTCCTTCTTTTCTTTTGCTGAGTAATATTCCATTGTGTAGATATACCACAATTTCTGTATCCATTCCTCACTGAGGGGAATCTGAGTTGTTTCCAGCCTCTGACTATTATGAATAAACCTGCTACAAACATTGAACAAATGTCCTTGTTGTATACTTGAGCATCTTTTGGATATATGCCTAGGAGTGGTATAGCTGGATCTTGAGGAAGCACTATTCCTAATTGTCAGAGAAAGCGCCAGGTTGATTTCCAAAGTGGTTGGTTGTACAAGCTTACATTCCCACCAGCAATGGAGGAGGGGTTCCCTTTCTCCACAACCTCTCCAGCATGTGTTGTCACTTGAGTTTTTGATCTTAGCCATTCTGATGGGTATAAGGTGAAATCTCAGGGTTGTTTTGATTTGCATTTCCTTGATGACTGAGGATGTTGAACATTTCTTTAAGTGTTTCTCTGCCATTTGATATTCCTCTTGGAGAATTCTCTGTTTAGCTCTGTACCCCATTTTTTAATTGGATTAACTGATTTGTTGCTGTTTAACTTCTTTAGTTCTTTATATATACTGGATATTAGCCCTCTGTCAGATATAGGGTTGGTGAAGATCCTTTCCCAATCTGTAGACAGTCGTTTTCTTCTGACGACAGTGTTCTTTGCTTTACAGAAGCTTTTCAGTTTCATGAGATCCCATTTATTGATTGTTGCACTTAGAGCTTGTACTGTTGGTGTTCTGTTCAGGAAGTTGTCTCCTGTGCCAATGAGTTCAAGGCCTTTTCCCACTTTTTCTTCTAACAGGTTTAGCGTGTCTGGTTTTATATTAAGGTCTTTGATCCACTTGGACTTTAGTTTGGTGCAGGGTGCTAAATATGGATCTATTCGAATTTTTCTACATGTAGATATCCAGTTAGACAAGCACCATTTGTTGAAGATACTATCTTTTTTTCCATTGAATGGTTTTGGCATCTTTGTCAAAAATCAGGGGTCCATTAGTGTGTGGATTTATTTCAGGATCTTCTATTCGAGTCCATTGATCCACCAGTCTGTTTCTATGCCAGTACCATGCAGTTTTTAGTATTGTTGCTCTATAGTACAGCTTTAGATCAACGATGGAGATACTTCCAGAAGATCTTTTATTGCATGGGGTTGTTTTAGCAATTCTGGGTTTCTTGTTATTCCATATGAAGTTGAGAAGTTTTTTTTCAAGGTCTGTAAAGAATTGTGCTGGTAATTTGATGGGAATTGCATTGAATCTGTACATTGCTTTTGGTAAGATGGCCACTTTTACTATGTTAATCCTGCCAAGCCATGAGCATGGGAGATCTTTCCATCTTCTGACATCTTCTTCTAATTCTTTCTTCAGAGACCAGAAATGTTTTTCATACAAGTCTTTGACTTGCTTGATTAGGGTCAAGCAAGGTACTTTATGTCCTTTGTGGCTATTGTGAAGGGTGTTGTTTCCCTAATTTCTTTCTCAGCCCTTTTGTCTTTTGTATACAAGAGGGCTACTGATTTCATTTTTTTGTTTTGTTTTGTTTTTTTTTTTTTGAGTTAATTTTGTATCCAGCCACTTTGCTGAAGGTGTTAATCAGCTGTAGGAGTTCCCTAGTAGAATTTTTGGGGCCACTCAGGTATAGTATTATACCATCTCCAAATAGTGACTTTGATGTCTTCCTTTCTGATTTGTATCCCCTTGATCTCCTTTAATTGTCTTATTGCTCTAGCAAGGATTTTAAGAACTATGTTGAAGAGATATGGGGAGAGTGGGCAGCCTTGTCTTGTCCCTGATTTCATTGGGATTGATTTAAGTCTCTCTCTGTTTAGTTTGATATTGGCTATAGGCTTGCTGTATATTGCTTTTACTACGTTTAGGTATGTGCCTTGTATACCTTGATCTCTCCAAGACTTTAAACATGAATGGATGCTGGACTTTGTCAAATGCTTTCAGCACCTAAGGAGATGATTATGTGGTTTTTCTCCTTCAGTTTGTTTATATGGTGGATCACATTGATGGATTTTCATATATTGAACCACCCCTGCATACCTGGGGTGAAACCTCCTTGGTCGTAGTGGATGATATCTTTGATGTGTCCTTGTATTCAATTTGCAAGTATTTTGTTGAGTATTTTTGCATCAATGTTCATAAGGGAGTTTGGCCTGAAATTCTCTTTGTTGGGTCTTTGTGAGGTTTAGGTACCAAGGTTGGTCACAAAGCAAGCCTCAACAGATATAAGAAGATTGAAATAATCCCTTGTATCCTATCTGATCACCATGGACTAACGCTGGACCTCAACAACAGAAATAGCAAAAAGACTATGCACCATCAAAACTGAACAACTCGCTACTAAATGACAGCTGTGTCAGGGAAGAAATAAAGAAAGAAATGAAAGTCTTCCTAGAATTCAATGAAAATGAAGGCACAACATACCCAAACTCATGGGACACAGTTTTTTGGGGTTTTTTTTTTTTTTTTTTTTTTTTAGAATCTCTTCTATATCATCTAATATGAGGTTCATATACTCATCAAAGCACACTCCCTGTCTCCACATATTCACTTGCTCACACAGCCACACCTGAATCCAAGATCTATTTTGCAAGTATTTGAAGATGAATTTGATAGCTGCACCATTATCTTCTGCACCCTCTGGCCTTGGCAGAGATATGCCATGGTGGAAATCACAAAGACCACATGAGTAGGAAAGCTACCTAAGAAAGCAACTTCTGGAACTCTATTTTAGTTTTTAACTATTTGAATCTCTCACTTCAATACCACAAACATACACACATCAATATTATTAGGCCTGTTACTACCCTGTGAAAATTTCCCCCTTTTAGCTGCCCAGTTTCTGCCAGAGTATTTTAAGCACAGGAGACACTCTCCCTACCTACAACACATTGGTCCATTAATCACTTGTGATGCTCCAGGCTTCTGTTTACAGAGTTGAAAACTATCACCCTGCAGGATTGTACCATTAGCTCAAACTCTAACCTCTGTGAAACAATTTAGGATGATTGTTGAACACAGAAACCCAGATTCAAATTCTTTCTCTATTACTCATTTCTGCTGATTGTTTAACCTTTCTGGGCTTTCATCTTTCATCTTTCTGGGCTTTACTTTTTCATCTTCTAAATGGAGACAGTGAAGGCACCTATGTCAAAGTGCTACACAAGGCTAAATTAAATTACCAACACTTCTTCAAGCTTGTGATGAGTGAAATGGGACCTACTGGAGACAGCTCTTCCTCTGTTCTAAGCATCTCTGGTTCTTTGACCTGATCCTTCTTCCTCATAGGCTTCAGTCTCCTCCTGTTCCAACCCCTCATCACAAGGCACTCCATTGCAGCCAGCGCTACTTCAGACCTCTCACCATAATCTGTTTAGAATACTGTGTGAGTGAGCATGCCTAGTGGTATGTCTGGGGCAAGTATGGATTTTCATCTTCTTGCATTCTACATCATGTATATGCTACATTAGATCATGCACCCTGAAGTGGCATCAAATTGATAGTTAGAATCATAACTTCAGTTTATTGAGAATAGATTTGTGTGCCAGAAAACTATACTAAGTATATTAATTAACTATTTAGTTCATATAATAATTTTAGCTCCAGGGACTACAATTAGGGCTACAATCTCAGGGTGAAGCTGAGAGTCTCGTCTCTACTCTTCTCTACAGCCACATCCTCAGCCTTCAGCCCACATTTTATCCCACGAACATCAAACTGTATTCTGCTCAAATACTGGATCTTTCCTTTTTTCTCATATTATTTTAATAAGCTAGATCTCTCTGATCCTGCTTCATTGCTGCTGAGTTTCTGAATGGGACTTCACATTGCTTGTGTATTCATTTTGATCACATCAAACAGAATTCCCTATCTCATCTATCCTAAAGTATTCAATCAATGAAATATAATATACCATTATTGAGGAGACACCAAACAAACTCAAGCGCAGGCCCTTTCCAAGCCATTACATACACTTCTTTCAAGGTGTATGCCTAGAAATCATTCATTTTCTCCTCAGTATGGTGACCAAACAGTTATCAATATGACAAACTGAACAAACTTCCCAGTTCCTTATTTTGTTAACATTTGTTTCTTGAGGTTCCACCCTATTTTAATGGTCAATATCTTGTTAATTAGGGTCACTTCTTTTAAAACTTTATTTTCTTAGATACATACATACATATATATATATATATATATATATATATATTATGTGTATTTTGATCATATTCATTCCTACTCTCCCCCAATGCTCCTTTTCTAATCCCCTATGTCTAATTAATTAGATGCTGTCCATATGTGCATGGGTACGAAGCCATCCACTACAGCATGCTCAGCCTACCAGACGCCACATCTCAAGAGGAAACTGATTCTCCCATCCTGACTAGCCACCATAACTTCTGAGTGAGGGGTAAGGGCCTGTCATACCAGTTATATTCTATTCTAATAAAGGTTAATACATAAACAACTATGAATCAAAGACTATAAAATATGCTTTAAAAATGGGTTAAGTGGTTGGGGAGATGGCCACCAGGCTAGAGTGCTTGCTGTGTGATCACAAGTTGCTAAGTTCAGATCCTTTTGCATCCACAGAAAATTTGGGTGTGGTCTCATACATATATCACCTCAACACTGTGGGGGAAGAGACAAGTAGATAGGACAAGTGGGACAATGAGAGGGATGGGGACTCATTTGCTAGTCAGTCTAGCCAATCAGTGAGCTCCAGGTTCAGTGAGAGACCCTGTTTCAAAAAAAAAAAAAAAAAGGTAGAATGTCATAGAGGCAGATACCTCCTGTTCCTCCTGTTGACCTCTGGCATCCACACACACATATACATGTTAGTGCAGCTGGACATTTTGTGTGTACACACATGCTTATGGGTCCTACCCTAAGCCAGAAATCTGAATTACCAAATATTCCCACTCCAAAAGTCTTTGAGTGCCAGCACAACATCACTAGCCTCAAGCAACAAGTCATAATCATACAGGTGAACTAACAATATTTTGTAAAATCTCGAACAGTGTATGTGTTACAGGTTAAGAAAATGAGTTTCATATTTAGATTCAGCTTTTCTCCTATGATATCTCATCATGTATGTGCAAATATGTCTAAATCTGATAAAAATTGAAATCTAAAACACTTCTGATCCAAAATATTTTCTGTAGGTTCAAACACATTGAACTAATAGCCTCTCCATAACTCAAGAACAAGAACTGCAAGAGAATCTGTTGTGATCAGATGTAAAACAATGACTTATCCAGCTTCCTTCTTTTCTTTCTTTTTTTTCCTGAACATTGTTGGAGCAAAGCATTGTGGTTCCTTCTGCCTTGCTACCTCCATTAATACCGAGAAAAGACTAAACATGGTCTTCCAGTTCTCTGTCTCTTTGTCTCTCTCTCTTTCCATTCATATATACCTCATATATATGAGAGATAAACATAAACATAAATCTATATATCCATATGTATATGGATATATCTTTCTCATATAGATCTCATTTGATGAACTATTGAGGAAGAATTATGAAGTGTGGCCTTGTTGGAGAAGGGGTGTCATTGTGGGTGGGCTTTGAGGTTTCAAAAACCCACTCTAGGAAAAATCTCTCTCTCTCTCTCTGTCTCTCTTATATGATATATACATATATGCATATACACATAAAAGGAGATATATGCATACACACCTATATGTACACATATATTCCAGTTTTACTAGAGCCCTGGGTACCATGCCACTAACTTCTAGTAAAAAAATAAAGGTCTGTGGGTCTACCTAAGATTATTAAGTATTCAAGTATTAAGTAATATTATTAAGTATTCATTATCATCTATTCATCTGTAGACCCTACCTCTTGGTCTCACAGAAGGTTGACTTGTAGCTGCAGAAAAGTGCCCTGGTCTCAAACACAAACAGGAGAGCTCGGCAGGCCAACCACACTGGCCAAATACTCTCTAGTCCCACCAGGACACTGCAATAGGACCCTGTAGAGGCAGCAAGTTATGCTGGGTAGTCAGATGCAAAGTGATGTAGCTCTCTACTTGCTTCCCTGTGTGGATGGATCCTGGCTCTATTACAGCCAGGCAAGAGGTTTTGAAATTGTGGAAAAGAGGGTGGAGACATGGGGTGGAGGCTTCTTCTAGGCCAACCTCAACTAACTTTTTGGCTCTGTCCAGCAAAGCACAGACACTACAATTATCTGGCTAATCTGGGTCTTCATTGAGAGGCCAGCTTAGACTAAACAGTAGTTTTGGTCCTAACACTTCTCTTGAGTGCTAGAAGATGAGTGTGAAGTTCTAGTCGGTTGGGATTGTTTATGTGACCCACCCATTGGTCCAGATGGGCCAAAGACAAGTTATTCAAACTTCGACAAGAGTTTGAGAAGGAATATCTTCCAGGGACAAAAGCCCAAATGATATGTTAATTGATTCCCTGACTATTTTGCTTTCTGGCTTTACATGACTGGAAATGAGAATGACTAAATCAGCCAACATTTTCCATCATGATTGTAGTCCCCACAGACTCCTGAAGTGTCTCCAACATCCCCACATGGTTATAGCATCTCCCTCAGGCATTCATCCCTGTATACAAATTTGGTACCTGTTACTTGGTCTGTAGGCAGTGTTAAGATACAAGGGAGAAATAAAAGAGTGCCTCAGAGTTACCATAGAAGAGATGGAGTAGGTCCACCTTGGTTGGCAACTGCACATTTGTCAGATGGCTAACAACAACAACAAAAACTTGAGTTTTTTGAGGAAAGAATAAGAAGCAGAGATTTATCACTCTTGGAAACGGACATGCAGCCAGAATATGTGGAATCTGTCAATTATTCATTCTGAAAATATTTCCTTCAGTTCTAGTTTGTGCTGGGACCCATGTTACTTTACAGAATAAATCTGTACAGTCATAGTCCCTACTCTCAGGCAAATAATCTTACCCTAAATATATAGCTAAAATATTGAGGTACGGGTGAGGAAGGATGGAGTGAGGTGCCATGAAAGCACCACTGAGTCTTCTGATTCAGACAGGGCTCAGAAAGGAGTCTCTGAAAAAGGTAATTCTTTAAAGGGCTCAATTCGCTTTTTTTTTTTTTTTTGAAATATCACTCTAGAGCTAGCAAGATGGTTCAGAGCATAAAGAGCCTGCTGTGCGAGTGTAGGGTCCTGAGTCTGGATTCTTAAAACCCATGTTAAGGTGAGTGCAGCCACAACATTTGTTTTCTTTGTGCTGTTAGGAAGAGATAAGAGACAGACACGAGGGACTCCAGAGGCTCCCAAGATACCTAGCCTGGAACACATAGCAGCCAAACAAGAGCCTCTTTCTCACACAAAGAGTAAGGTGAGACCTAACCCCTGAAGTGGTCCTTTGACCACCACACACATGCCTGGTACACATGCCCCTGTGCCAACACACACACACACACACACATACACGACAGATCACTCTGGATTAGGCATGAAGAGTGAATTGGAGATTGGTAAGCAAATAGAGTTATGAGGCTGTTGGTTGAAAGTTTAGATGAGAGCTTGTCATAGTTCAGCCAAGGTAGATTGGGACATCGTTGGAAGGACTATGGAATCACAAGATGTAGTCAAGAGGACACGGCAGAGGGTAGGGGTGGTGGTAGAGGGTAGGGGTGGCAGGTAGGGGTGGTGACAGGTTTGCAGCTAAGGTCCAGGTGGCACTCTCCTTGGAGAGAGGGGCAGAGGAAGATAGTGAGTTCTATATTGGAGTCAAACAGTAGGATTAGAGTCTCATCCTGTACTGGATAACTTCCTTTGCCCTTGGGCCTCAGCCTCACATGCTCTCTACACCATGAGCTCCACATGTTAAGAATCCACCCACTCTTCAATCCAACTCAAACAGCATTCCATCCTCAAAGCCATTTCTGTTTATGGACAGGACCACTGCTTCTTTATCAGTCACCACATAAGCCAGCTAACACAGTAGACACTGTCAAATATTTGTAAACTGAACAAAAATACCCTGCTTTTTGCCATGGAAGGAACATTAATAGACATTGGATTGACTTAAAAGCCACTGGATCATAGTGAAGTTCAAACTGTAGGTGTTTTAATATGAAGCCAACTCCATCAATTTGATGCTCAGAAGTTTGCTCCCTTCCTCTGACTCATAAGGTTCACAAAACCAACCAAACAAACAAACAAAACACCCCCAAACAGTGCAAGGGTTGGGCTGGAGAAATAGGCCATACCTGTTCTTGAGTAACCAAATGGTATTTCTTCCTATAAGAATTTTATTTATATTCACTGAAGAATGATAAGGAGGAGAGAAGGCAGAAGAGGGAGGGTGTTGGTGGACTAGGAGCAGGGATAGAGGAGGGAGAAGAAAAGGGGAAATCATAACAACCACAACCAGCAAAGAGCACAAGAGTCAGAAGCACAAAGAGGGTGGTGTGGGAGGAAGGAGGAGGAGGATAGAGAGGAGGAGGAGAACAGAGAGGAAGAGGAAGGAAGAAGAGGACAGAGAGAAGGAGGAGAACTGAGAGGAGGAGGAAGGAGGAGGAGGACAGAGAGGAGGA
>NW_026596091.1:124301-128685 GCF_907164565.1 Psammomys obesus | reverse complement strand
AGGAGGAGGAGGACAGAGAGGAGGAGGAGAACTGAGAGGAGGAAGAAGGAAGAGGACAGAGAGGAGGAGGAGAACAGAGAGGAGGAGGAGAACAGAGAGGAGGAGGAAGGAGGAGGACAGAGAGGAGGAGGAGAACAGAGAGGAGGAGGAGGGAGGAGGAGGACAGAGAGGAGGAGGAGAACAGAGAGGAGGAAGAAGGAAGAGGACAGAGAGGAGGAGGAGAACAGAGAGGAGGAAGAAGGAGGAGGAGGACAGAGAGGAGGAGGAAGGAGGAGGAGGACAAAGAGGAAGAAGAGAACAGAGAGGAGGAGGAAGAAGGAGGAGGACAGAGAGGAGGAGGAGAACAGAGAGGAGGAGGAAGGAGGAGGAGGACAGAGAGGAGGAGGAGAACAGAGAGGAGGAAGAAGGAGGAGGAGGACAGAGAGGAGGAGGAGGATAGAGAGGAAGAGGAGAACAGAGAGGAGGAGGAGGAGAACAGAGAGGAGGAAGACATAGAGGAGGAGGAGAACTGAGAGGAGGAGGAAGGAGGAGGAGGACAGAGAGAAAGAAGAAAACAGAGAGGAGGAGGAGAACAGAGAGGAAAAGGAAGGAGGAGGAGGACAGAGAGGAGGAGAACTGAGAGGAGGAAGAAGGAGGAAGAGGACAGAGAGGAGGAGGAGGAGAACAGAGAGGAGGAGGAGGAAGGAGGAGGAGGACAGAGAGGAGGAGGAAGGAGGAGGAGGACAGAGAGGAGAAGAAAGGAGGAAGAGGTGGACAGAGAGGAGGAGAAAGGAGGAGGAGGTGGACAGAATGGGTAAAGAGAAAATGAAAGAAAGGAGAGAAGGTAGAGAAGGAGGAGGAGAAGAGAAACACCTATCCTGTCACTAACTCCTGCAGTCTCTCCTGGAACTCCACCATCATAAGCTGATGTTACTATTATCGCAAGAGAACAGAGAAAGTATTGCTCAGCCAGGAAAACTCATTAAGAGGCAGAGTTGGGATTCGAACCTGGAGTCTGAGTACAGAGCCCTTGCTCTGATGTGCTCTCCTAAGATTGAGTATGATGGTCCTACAAAGGAGGGTCTCAGTTTCCTGAATGGAGGAGTCCCTGGTCAGGAATCAGGAGGTCTAGAGTCTAGTCCTGATTTCCTATGCTATCTGACCTAGTCAATGTTTCTTTGTATAGAAAATGGAATATCTGGACATTGATAACAGAAGTAATAATACGGAATGATAGTTTCAATTCTGGTCTCTTTTGAAGCTTCAGATAATTTCATTCCAATGACATAAGAAAATGATGACACAGAAAGATTAAATCATCTCAACATCAAGAAAGAAGAGAGTCAGGATTTAAATATATGCTCTCCCACTGTGGTGGTCTGAATGAGAATGGCCCTCATAGGCTCATATATTTGGATATCTGGGCTCCAGTTGGTAGAACTATTTGGGAAGGATGTTGGATAACGGGCTTGTTGGAGGAGGTGCAGCACTGGAGGTAGGCCTTGAGTTTTCAAAAGGCTTTCTATTCCCAGTGTGCCTTTTTCTTCTTCTTGCTTGAAGATCAAGATGTGAGCTCTCCGCTGTTCCTGACACCATGCCTTTGCTCTACCATCATGGACTCTAGCCCTCTGAAGTCCTAAGTCCAATTAAATTCTTTCTGTCATAAATTGTCCTGGTCATGGTGTGGTGTCACAGTAATATAAAAGTAACTAATACATCCATTATAGTTCATAGTCAAAGTCAAAGGAGATGCCTTAGAGCCATGGAATAAAGATGGGACACATAGCTGCCCCTATGAACAGCTCCACTTTTCTTGGTTTTGAAAAATGATTTCCTTTTTATATTTTCTTTGAAGACAAATTCCCTATCTGTGATAGCTATTCTTGGTTGTCAACTTGACTATATCTGGAATTAACTAAAACCCAAACTGTTGGGTATGCCTATAAGGGATTTTTAAAAAATTAATTAAATCATTTAAATTGGGATGACCCCCCTATTATCCAGATCTTTTGAAGTAGGAAGATCCACCTTTAATTTGGACAGCCTATATAAAGAACATGGAAGAAGGAAACTTTCACTCTTTGCCTGCTTTTTCTCACTCTCTCTGTCTAGTCCATTCCTTTACTGTCATTAGAGCCTACTCCTCTGGAATTCTGGCATATACTGACCAGTTGAGACACTCAGCCTCGTGGACTGAACAACTTCTGGATTCTTAGACCTTCTATTGTTAGACAGTTATTGTTAGACTAGCTGTACCACAGCTTGTAAGCCACTCTAATAAATTCCCTTTACATACACTAAACACACACATTATATTTATATACATAACATATATGTATACATACATAATCATACATATATATATGTATAAATATATATATTCAGTTTTGCTGTTCTGATACTTAAGAGAACCCTTAGTAATATATTAACTAAAACTAAAAGGTTGAAAAATTAGTGGACCAGAAATTTCTGGAACTTAATGAGACTCCCAAGTACAACCTGAAATTTTTCTGGAAATCTTAGTTCATTATGACCACATAAGATGGAAGCAAGGTTGCTTTGGGAAATGCTCCAATTCATGAAAGGGCAAGAGTGGGGAGAGCTATGGAAGGGGTCACCACCTACCTGTTCCACTCGGATCTCAGTGTCGCCATTCACTTTCTTCCCATGAAAATATTTTGACCTGCAAGGAGACCAAGAGATCTGCTCAGTAAGGATCTATTTTCTTTCCTCCCCTTTCCAAAGGCTTAGATGTGCAAACCAGGACAGTCTCCATCTGTCCTTGTCGTCCCCTGACCATCTTCTGTCTTGGCATTAAGAGACAGAATGATGGAGGAGAGGAGGGAGAGTGGATGGGAAGACAGGAGACTCGAGTTCTGGTTCTGTCAAGTGACTTGACCTCCTGTGTCTCAGTTGCAGCTCCTAAAAGAAAGTCATGCTTCCTATTTCTAGGGATGATTTGAAAGACTCAATGAAGCAAGGAAAACATAAATAATATGTTATTGATTTGGTGTTATTTTATTAAATTATACATATGTACTATGTCAAGGACTTACTGATTTATCTGTTCTCTCATCTCTCTATCATGTGTTTTTCTATCTGTCAGTCAACCACTAATCCTTTCATCTAGCCACTCACCCTTTCAGGACTCTCTTCCACAAAGCTGATATCCCCACCAATCATTGATCAAGGTAAAAGAGTAGACAGCATTCTTGTGACTTCTCCCTCCATTTCCCTGCTGACCCTCCAATCTTATTTTTCAATCTGTCCCACTTGTCCACTTTACTCCATAATCAACCTATTCCTGACCATAGCTCATCTCTTTTCTGACATGGACTCTCTATCCTATCACTGATTACAAGCATAATTAGAATCAGTAACCATGCTTAATGGCTGTATCCCACTGAAGGTCAATAGGACTCCCTCAAGTCTATGACCCATCATTTTCTCCCCAATACCCATAGGAATTCAAAACACACCATAAGAATACAATTAATTATCTGTTGAATGAATAAATAAATTAATAGATTAGTGAGTCATAGGGTTTAATCTGTGGTCTTTTTCATTTAATGTGTACAACTACTATCAGGCATTTTAATTTCTATCTTATCAAGGAGGGAGCTCAAAACCCAGAATCTAAACACATGCAGATCCTAAGGGGTATCTGTAGCCAGGCCTTTTCTTCTGTGTTTATTCTTTCTTTCACTCAACCCTGAAAGAGTCAAGACAGAAGTGTTTCCATATATAATGCTTAGGTTTCCATACATATTGTAAAAGAGCCAGTTTGCATTTCCCCCTTTCCACTGCTGTTGGAATGTCTGAGTCATTTGCTGTGAGCCAGGTACTACATTAAACATTTCTACAAATCTTCTTAGGGATGGAGGCAATGCTTTTCTTCTTCCAAACTCATTCTCTCCTTTCTCCACAGCAGAAATGTTCAGATTAGTACATAAAACTCTAGTACGAAGTCTCTCATAAGAGGGTGTGGCCACAGGACCCAGTTCTAATCAACAAATTGTAAGCATCACATTCAAGAACCTTCTCTTAAGTTTCTTCATTCTATTCTTTTCCCTGGATCGGGGCTGTTGTCAATTATTTTCTCAATCTTTGTTTGTGAAAAAAATTTTCTACAAACTCTTAGAAGTTTGTGTTCTTCTAAAAACACACTCTGTCTGTGTTCACAGGCCCCATTGATTCTCAGCCAATGCAAGTAGAACCTCTCTTCACAAGACCTCCACCATCCTCGATTGACAGCTTCAATGCTAGTGGCACTTTTTCTTACACTATTGACAGGATAAAATGTCATTGAGGCTGGATTTTTGTGGGACAGGAATGACTGATATAACCCAAAAGTGAGGTCTTTCTTTCTTTCTTTCTTTCTTTCTTTCTTTCTTTCTTTCTTTCT
>NW_026596091.1:98027-124291 GCF_907164565.1 Psammomys obesus | reverse complement strand
TCTTTCTTTCTTTCTTTCTTTCTTTCTTTCTTTCTTTCTTTCTTTCTTTCTTTCTTCTTTCCTTCCTTCCTTCTTTCTTTTTTTTATTTTTTTAATGAGTTACAGTTTATTAACTTTGTATCCCAGCTGTATCCTGAACCCTCATTCTCTTTCTTTCTTTCACATTGATGTTTTTCAATAAAAGTGTGTAGCTACCCTCACACAACAAGAATTTAATCACATATCCTCAACAAAAGAATCAGCACATTCCATCCCACTTCCAGTATTTGTGGGGCCGGGAGAAAAACAGCAAATGAGCTATGAGGTGTATAACTAATATTTAAAGTTGGTAAGTATTCTAATTTCAATTCTATTGCTGTGAAGTCATACCAAAAGCAACTTACAGATGAAAGGGTTTTTGTTGTTGTTATTATTTCTTTCTTGCTTATAATTCCAGGTTACAGCACAACATTTTGGGGAAGTCAAGGCATGAATTCAAGATTTCACAGCATGTCCACAGACAAGAGTAAAAAAAGATAAACTCAAAAAAAAAAAAAAAGAAGAAGAAGAAGATAAACCCATCCTTGCCTGCTTTAGTAGGGATGGTTCCTCCTACAATTGGCTAGGTTTTCCCAGTCAACAATGAGAACAATCATCTACAAACATATCCACAGGGCAACCTGATCTAGCAATTCCTGAGCTGATGTTCTTAGGCAATTCTACATTGTGGCAAGAAGGCACTTAAAACTAATTACCAAAATAAGTTAAGTTAGCAAATGTCTAATTAAAGTATCTGCTTTCCTTCTTTGAAGGACTCATGAGTTTTACCCAGACTATGGAAGCAAGGCAATAGCCAGCTCTTTGTCTAGATCCCATCTTCCCTAGTGTCCCAGTTACTCTCCAGTCTGCCCTATACCTCCACAGATTCTGGTATTTTTCTCCTAAGACTTGATTTCCCATTAACCCCAAGAGGGAATGGGGCAGGGCCATTCCCCACATCCTGGTAGAGTTGTCATTCAAAGTCTCATAACTTTTCCAGATGTCCCATAGTTTCAGATTTTCAGGGTTCAGCCCAGAACCCCAGGTTCCTTCCTACTGGGGAACCTGCCACCAGATGGCCAACTTTATCCACACCTTGTTTTACAGCTGCTTCCATGGACAAACACACACACACACACACACACACACACACACACACACACACACCTCCTGTGATGTTTCAATATGTCCTCTGCTTTTATGCTTCTGGTCTTTTGCACAGACTCACACCTCTGTTTTGCCAGACCATCTCTTTCTCACCTTCCAGAGTTCTCATAGGTGATACCTGCTCTTTTGTTCTTCTTAGCAGCAACCTCATCTGGCTGGGCTGGGTGCTACTCCTGAGTCCCTGAGTACTCTCAACCCTTATGGTCCCACTCTGTCCCCTGACTTCAAACATCCAGTCTGTGAGCTCCTAGAAACCAGAAGCTGTATCTCAGCAGCCACTGCATGTGGCAGCAAAGTGTGACTGGGCACAGGACTATGTTTCCCACATGTTTGTTAGCCGGGTAAAGGAATGTCTCTTGCTTGTTTCCAATCCCTTTCTTGTGATCCTTTATTGCCACTTACTGGCAAATCATTGTAATAACTCCCAAATCTATACCTTTTATGATATGGGTCATTGTGTAGATAACCAATCTATAGGACTGACAGTTAGCCATGGACTTGATTCTAACCTGGAACCCAGACACTCTGCATTACATGCCATCAAAGCGTCTCTGTCCTCGAAGAGGCCTTGCCTTCCTAGGAGTCTTTGGAATGTTCACTGCTGGGGCTTGCAGGCGGTCTCAGGCTGAGGTGAGGGTCAGGCAGTCTTGTCCTCCTGTCTGGCTGGGAGTCAGAAGTCTGTCTCCTCATGGGCCACACAGACTGCTGCCCCCTTGAGGGCAGTGGGGTAGGGCAGGAGTGAAAGGGTGGGCTCATTTAGGCTGGAGCTGCCTCAGAACAGCTCCATCTGGCAAGAGGGAAGGCGAGGGATGGCCTAGAATTCTAGATTCTTTCGGGGTGGAACCTAACTGCCTCTGCTACTGACTGACTATCAGGCAAAAACAGATAGATCCACAGTGCCCAATGACTTTGTCTTCCACCAACAGCCTGATCCCAGTGCCCTAATATGTCCATCTTATAGCTCCTTGAATAACTCAGCCACTCAACCAAGTCCATGGTCCTGTCCTAAGAAGGGGGTGGGAACCCTAGATTCCAGGAGGCTTCTGTCTCTGTAGGTGGCATTTTATGTTACTGCCACATTAAAGGCACCAGGAAGGAGAATATTATAAACTAGTGTTGCCTGGGGTGGGAAATCCCTAGTTTGGGGCCCCAGATGTGGTGTGTGAGAGAGATTTATGAAGAGTGAACACTGCATTATTTTTCTGTTGTAGCCAGGGAATAAGCACAGACGTGATCTACCTTGAAGTCAGAGCTGGACTCCCTGACAGAATCCTGACAGACCCATCTGCCTCTGGAGCCAGTGAGGCTAGGCCAAAACATCTCTTACTTAAACCCAGAACTTGAGAATTCTGCTAGCCCTGCTAGCCAGCTGGGATCCTCCTCCCACCTCCCTGAGTCCTGGAAAGCAGGCAGGGGCATCATGGCCACTCATTTAATAGAGTCCTAAGGGTTTAAACTCTGGTTCTCAGGCTTGTGCAGCAACTGCTTTACCCAGTGAGCCATGTCCATGGCCCCTGGAAGCCTTCTTTGCAAGATTCAACCTACAATGATGGACCATCTGCTCTGTGTACAATCTGCAGGCTCCAAATAGTCAATCATGAAGACCACACAGAGCTCACTGCATCCTCGGAAGGAGTGACACACAGATGGATGGATGGATGATGACCACAAGCACATCAGCACAGAGATCCAGCTCTGTCCACAGAAGGGCCACTCAGGCCAGCCTTGGGTGGGAAGCAGGATGTGTGTGTGTGTGTGTGTGTGTGTGTGTGTGTTTCTGATGAGGTGGCCTAGCTAACCCATCAGTTCATCAGCTCATCCAATATTTAGTACCTATTCCTTGCCAGGGACTAAGACTTCAAAGAGGAGAGAGAGGGAGAGAGAGAGAGAGAGAGAGAGAGAGAGAGAGAGAGAGAGAGAGAAAGAGAGACCAGCAAGGGCAAACACATTGGGCAAGCACTGGGGGCACTATGGGGAATGACAAATCTTCCTGAAGCACATACCCTTAAGTGTGAAAGAAAATTGAACAATAGGCACATAGATACGGAGGACCTGGTTGGGTGGAGCAGGATTTCTGATACTTGCCTTAGATATTTTGGAGCCACCGTGCCTCCTCCTCTGAAAACTGAGGATTTGAAGGATCAATTCTAAAGGTGTTGAGAGAGTTTACATTAGGACTCAGCTGCAGAGGCATCTGGGAGGCGGCCAAGAATGCACCAGTGAGTTGCTCACCAGTGGACTACTGATGAGAGGTGGATGAGTGAGCCTTCAGTTTGCTAGGAGAAGATGTAGAAGAGACTTCTGGCATCCAAGTTCTGTCTAGCTCTGCCATTTATATCCTGATGCTACCTCATGCAAACGCTTACCACCATACTCCCAGTTTTGTTATTGGTTAAAAAAAAAAAATAGGAGAAAATTCACTGTATAAGGTAAGGATTCCTGAACAATACTCCTGGCACACAGCAGGTATTTTGCTAACATTCAGCTCTTCTCTTCTGTTTTTCTGCATGAAGGCTGTGAAGATTTATATTAACTCTCCATTCATTATAGAGCTTACTCATTCATCTACCTAACTCATTCACCCATACATCCACTCACCCGACTACTTATTCATTTATCCATTCATCCCTCCATCTTCCATCTCTTCTCTACTTTGTGCATCATGTTGGTCTTTGCAATTGCACTGAATGAAACATTCCATCCAAGCAGAAAGGCTTTTATGTCATACTGGAAGACAGTTCCTGAAGAAGACAGAGATCTAAGAGTTACCCTAACACCTCTATCCTTTATCACAAGTTCCTAACTGGTAGATCTTATGGAGTTCATAGCCCCATTTTGAAGGATGAATTGTAACTTTTTACTTTTGTGTGTGACAGAGGGTATGGTGTATGTTAACGTGAGTATAAGTATGTTCAGGTGTATGCATACATGTGGAAGCCAGAGAGACTGGACATCCTTCTCTATCACTCTATATCTGCCCCTGAGACAATTTCTTTCTGAGCCTAGAGCTAGACTGGCAACTAAGAAGCCCCAGTAATCCTCCTTTTTCTGTGTTCCTTAAACTCTGGGCTTACGTGTGTGTGTGTGTGTGTGTGTGTGTGTGTGTGCGCGCACGCGCGCCTATGCTGTGCCTTTTATGTTGATACTGAGAATCTAAACTCATATGTCCATGCTTGTTCAGCAAGCTCTCTTAGTCACTACATCTGTGCAAGGGGGCCTTCATCTAGTATATGCATGGTCCTTGGTTGGTACTACAGTCTCCACAAGCCCTTGTGGGCCCTGGTTAGTCTGCTCTGTTGGCCTTCTTGTGGGGCTCCTTTCACTTCCAGGTCCTTCTATCCATCCCACCACTTTCCACAAACAGACACAGAGACTCACAGCCCAACACTGGGCAAAACATATGGACCCTTTATTACTTTCACAAGTGAGTAGCCAAACCAAACTTGGGATTTTTCCCTTCTCACCACCCACTTTATCTCTGCCAGCTAATTCTACTTATACTGAGCTGTACATGGGGCTGGCATGCTCTGTTATCAAGTTGAATTTCATCTCCATCTTTCATTGCTCCTCCAGTGGTCTTATTTCTATTCATTTAAGCCATGTGTCACAAGCCCTCTATCTTGGTAGCTTCTAAGCTTGGTTTCTCCATTGTTAAAAAGAAGGTTTCTGGGCATACAGAGTCCACTGTGGCACATGACAGGTCCTCTTGGTCTGACCTGGATCCATGAAATCCTTGTCTAGTGCCTTCTCCATTTGTATTTGCCTGTGTTCTGACAGAACCAAGCCTCCCTCCTACACACAAGGGAGTGTAGGAGGTTTGTCCCAAACTGTTCCCAAGAGATAAGGAGTAGACTAAGTCAGGTTTAATTTTACCAAGAATTTGTTTTTAAGTACAAGGTAAACAAGAGTTAATGTATGCATACACACATCTCTGGAGGGGCCTCACAGGCTGACTTTTTCTAGAACTCCAATCATTATACGTTCTTTTCCTACTAAGAATTTCACCATATATATCCAATAAAGCCTCATTTTACTTATGTTGACCAAAGTTATTTCTCTTCTTTACAAAGATCTTGACCTTACACAACAAATTTAGGGTGGTAGCTGGAAATGGTCATTTTAATGGAAACACTCATGCAGAGACATGGTCTTCACCCATCCCCATGGTTGTATATCTAAGGAAACAGAGGCTCTTAGAGGAAAGTGCCCTTTACCTTTGAGATCTAGTAATTTAGTCAAGGTCTCTAAAGAAACAGAAAATAGAAAGAGATTTAGGAAAACATTTCTCCATATTCTCTTCTGTTCAAGACATTATCCCTGGACTTTCCAGCAGGGTTCCAAGGGTGAAGCTCTGCCCGCAAGATTCAACAACAGCAGTGTGGTGGTAGCAATCTTTTTATTTCCCCTTCCTCCCTCTCTACTCATAGGAGCTGGGTAGGAAGCTACAGAGACACCAATCCTTGGATTGGAAAGAATGAAGACCTCACGGAGAAGGGTCAGCTCTTGAAAAATCCCTCAAGTCAAAGGGCTAGGAGCTTGGGTACCACACAAGGCCCTCACTGTGTGCACACATTGTGTCCCTGATAAAAGGGGCCAGGCCTGGGAAAACTGAGCTGTCTCCAGGCAACAGAGCTGGTTGATGGGGAATGTCCAGGCCCCTCCCCTCTCCTTGGACACCAGGGCAGGGAGAAATACAGGGAGAGAGGGGCAGAGGGGCAGGGCCAATGTCCAGCATTGAAGCTTCCCAGATGGAGTCAAGGTGGAATGGTGGAGTTAGTAAGTAAAGCAAGGAGGAGGTGACACCCCTTTTATGATGCCCCCCTCTCCTCATTTCGCCAGAACCCCTTACAGTTCTCCACATACAAGAAGTTGCCTTATGTGGTAGAGAGACTTGTGGTGGTGACAGGCATGAGTTGTTCCCCGGAGCTGAGGTCTTCAGCAATGTTCAGCCTCTCCATTTACTCCACTTACTCCAGGGCCAGCTGGTTGACTTCGAGCTCTCACTGTATCTCAGAGAGTGACTGCCAGTCTGCCAGGGCTTATACACCCCTCTTCTAGGGCTTCTGGAAGCTGGCCCTCTAGCACAACCAGCTGAACTGAGCTGGTTCATGCCAAACGGCTTCTTTCCCTTGGGCTCCCAGGGCTATTATATTCACAAGCAATTAGTAACTGTAATTAATTGTCAATAACAGTTAACACCCCAGGGTCTAGTATATGAGGCTGAGCCATGTACCAATCTCACCCATGCCATTATCTTTAACCTTCAAGATTACCCTTTAGGAAAGCTAGTCCATACTCCTGCCTTATAGAGGAGGAATGTGAGGCTGACATGTTGGACTTGACAGAAGTCTCATAACCAAGAAGTAGAGTAGGGGCCAGATCCTACACATTGAGGAGTCTAGCTGGAGACTGACCTCTGGGCTTATCTCCCTCCCTACTGGTGATGGTAGAGAAAGCTGTGCTCTGAGAATGGGGTCAGTCAGGAGACCTGTTTTGGCTCCTCACCCAGCAAGCAAGGCAAAGCTAGCTAGCTTCTTGCTGGTCACACTTTTGTAAAGCAAAGCTGTTTCACATTTTACCTTCTTCACTGAGAGAAAAATACTGGACACTCAGTGAAATTTGAATGTCAAATAATAGCAAATACATTTTTAGTATACGTCTATCTCATGTTTAACTGTCTATACTCATTCATTAAGTATTAACTTGATAACCTGTCGATCTGACACCCTACTTTGATTGTAATCTTTATTGACAATTTGATGGGAATTAGAATCACCATGGAAACATACCTCTGGGTGACACCATCCCATGGGCTGAATTCTCAGATGGACTAAAAAGAAGAAAGTCATCCGAGCACCAGCATTCATCTCTTTTTGTTTCCTGGTGGCCAACACAATATGAGTATCTGTCTCACAACCCGCTGCCATACTTTTCCCACCATGATGGTACCCTTAAAGTATTAGCCTAGATAAACTCTTCTTCCCATAAGTTACAACTGGTCAGGTATCTGGTCATACAAATGAGCAAACTCACTAGCAGGCCTTCCCATAGGCCACTGCTGGAGATGACAACTCTAAGATCACACCTTTCCCTACTCCCATCCGATGGTGGCAAAGATGGAAGCAGAATATCCTGGTTACCATGGGACCAACTGGGACCACTGCAAGTCCTCAGAGAGATATTCCAAGGCGTCTTTTTGTCCTTGTCCAAACAGCCAGTAATGGTCTGACCTCTCAGTAGAAGGCCTGAGCCTTTCTGTTGCTATCTAGGAAGCAGCAAGGAGCCTTCAGGAACCTTCCTGAATTCCAGAGTACCCAAGGCACCCTCAAGCATGAACTTTTCTATAGAAGAAACAGAAGCTCTTCAGTGTCTTCAATTATTAAATTATTATTAAATTCCCATCTCACTGATCTTATGACGTACTAGGCACTGTGCTCAAAACTCCAGTTGTAGTTAAATAGGGGAGACAGAAACAGTTGCAAGACGGAACTTATAGTAGAAGCATAAGACTGAGACTCAGGAAAGAAATTGCATGTGCTGAAAAATTCATATGAAAAAGATGAGAGAAGTACTAAGGGCTTTATTATATCCCTGAGGCCAATAAGGTAGGGACAGAGATAGTGTAGTCACCCAGTTTACACACATAACAAAAATGGGCTCACAAGCAAGCTAGCCAAGACACAGAGATGGATAAGAATAAAATGTGGCCCATAATTCTGAGCTACTACCTATCAGACCTAAATTATTTAGAAGCTGCCCTGTTTTCTATTTATTTCTCTTAGAAAAACATGTCTTACATGTGTTCCTGCCCTGTTTTCTATTTATTTCTCTTAGAAAAACATGTCTTACATGTGTTCCTGGAAGTGACAATCAAAGCAGGTAATAGAAAGAAAAAATCCCTGTCTGAGCTCCCTTGGTACTTTAAAGAGAGGAAAAAATGGTTCGCTCTGTCAGTCTGAGATCATACGTGTCTGCATGCTTACAAGAACTCCCTTTCCTCCTGGAATCTCTACACTCAGCTGCTCAAAGGGCTCTGACAGGGGTGAGGCTGCCTGGCTGGGTTAGAGCACTTTTCTCCTGGGTGAGGTCACCAGTCCTCTGCACTTGGCCAATGAGGTGTAAATGGAGTTCTGCCACCATTCTCTGGGTATGTGTGTATGTACAGGTGGTGCCAGTGCCTACTCATATGCAGGACCTTGGCTTCAGGTGCAGCTGGAAGAATAGCAAGAACACAGTGACACCCAGGCTTGTTCTCAAATGCCCTCACTGGATCTCAAGAAGCCAGTAACATCTACTTTGGTTTAGGGTACAGAGCCTCAAGCTTTCTTATTTATAAAACAGCAATAGCATTAGAACCCAGACAGTAATTAGAAGGGCTAAATTAGAGAATGGATGGAAACCACTTAGCACCATGCCTGGCATGAGATTAGGAGATTGTTGGTATTCAATTGATACAATCACCTGGGAGGTATGCCTCCAGGCATGCATGTGGGAATTACCTTAATTATATTAATTGATGTGAGAAGACCCATCTTAATTTCCTAGGTAGGGGACCCTGGATTGTTTAAATGGAGAGAACAAGGTATCCAGTATAGCAACATATTCTCTCTTCCCAACTATGGGTTCTATGTAACCACATACCTCAATTTCCTGTCCCTGGGAATCCCCCACTATGATGGAACCCAAATTGGAGCCATGAGACACAACAAACCATCTTTTTCTTAAATTACTTTTGTCAGAGTATTTTATCCTGTACATGAATTGGACCAATGAGGACATAGTCCAGTCCTCAGAGTTCCCTGTTGATTCCTGTATGTCTTTGCTCTTCTGCTCCATCTACACTACTCAGCCTCTCCTTCATTCCCAGCATGGGAGGGTTAATAGGAAGGCAACTTCTATTCTCCTCCCAGCTCAGACTCTCTTATTTGGTTTCCTTGAGGAGGTATGGGGATCTTCTGCTGCTTCCTCACCTGGAAACAGCCCCTGGTAGGTCCACTGGGAAGGGCTGGTGTGCAATGCTGTGTACTGATAGTGTGTATGATTTCTGTGTAACTGTTTCCACCAGAGCTAATGTGACTTTCTGTTAGGTTGAGTGTGAGGTGAGAGCCAAAGGGATTTAAGCATGCTACCAAGGTAAGGTCATTTCTAAATGTCACACTCACACCTTGTCATTACCAATTATTTCCCAAATCATTTGTTTAGTCATTACACTGCCTCTGTCATCTGTCAGCTCTAGGCATAGAAACACAATGACACCATTTAGGAGTGGGTGGGTCACAGGTGGTGGAGAAGACACAGATGCCCATCTCATTCTTTTTCAACCTATAAGTGCACCAGGCACTCATCCAGGGTTACCATTAACTGTACCTTGCCAGGAAAAGGAGGTATGACAGCCTCCAGGCTTCATGGATAGTAGATAAGGATCATTTCAAATGCGGGACACACATTCTTTTTGCCTTGAACTAACAAAATAAACAAGGAAGTGGAAGAATAAGCAGACAGTAAGACAGGTCATTGTTAGATGAAACTGCAGACAATCTGAGAACAAGGTCACAGTTAACTGAGAGGATAGAGGATCACTGAGGACAAAGGCTTATCTGCATCTATCTTCTCCAGTGCTCCTCTTCTCACTCTTGATCCCCATCTGGAGAACCTGGAAGCAGGATGATACATCCTACTCCACCTGATTATGGTCTGTGTAATTGTTAAAAGACAGAATGATTTTATTTTGAAATTTAAACCCAGGGATCTGGGTGGTGTGCCCCTTACTTTTGTACATATACAGGTGGTATACATATAAGGGATATTCATGTGTAGGCACCTGTGCCAGAGGTCAACCTCAGGGGTTGCTCCTTAGTTTCTGCCCACCTTATTTTTGAGACAAGGCACCTGGAACTTGAAAGTAGGCTAGAATGGGAGTAACCACTGAGCTCTAGGGATTCCCCTGCCTCCAACTCCCCAGTTCTGGATTATAAGTGTATGCCACTACATCTAGCCTTTGATGTGGGTTCTGAGGATTGAACTGAGGGCCTCACACTTGAACAACAGGCACTTTAACAACTGAGCTATCAATCTTCCAGCTCGCTTTGTAGACCAGGCTGGCCTCAAACACACAGTGATCTACCTGCCTCTGCCTCCCTGAGTGCTGGGATTACAGGCACACACCAGGGAGCCCAGCTTTAAAAAGAATCTTAAGGCCCCAGTCACTGAGCAGTCGCCTAGGACTCAGCTGCCTCCCCCTCGAGCCCCCTCGCTTCCCGACGCTCCGTCCTCCCCCCCCCCCCCCCCCCGCCCGCCTTCTCCCGCAGCTGCCTTCAGCAGGCCGTTTCCACGGAGGAAAAGGAATCGTATGGTATGTCCGCTATCCAGAACCTCCACTCTTTCGCCCCCTTTGCTTCCTGCTGGCACTGAGGATTATATCCATATAAGAATTCAACAGAGAAACGACAGGAAGACCCTTACTACTGTCCAAGGGATCGCTGAAGATTACGATAAAAATAAACTAGTGAAGGCCTTTAAGAAGAAATATGCCTGCAATATTGAGCATCCAGAATATAGAGAAGTAATTCAGCTACAGGGTGACTAGCGCAAGAACATATGCCAGTTCCTGATAGAGATTGGACTGGCTAAGGACAATCAGCTGAAGGTTCATGGGTTTTAAGTGCTTGTGGATCTGAAGCTTAAGTGAGGATTTCCTTGCAATGAGTAGAATTTCCCTTCTGTCCCTTGTCACAAGTTTAAAAACCTCACAGCTTGTATAATGCAACCATTTGGGGTCTGCTTTTAACTTGGACTAGTGTAACTCCTTCATGCAATAAACTGAAAAGAGCCATGCAAAAAAAAAAAAAAAAAAAGAATCTTAAACATTTACTTTTCGGTGACTCTAGCATACTGATAAAGACCATGGTTTTATACATATGGGGAATTAGAACTGTGACTCCTTACACTGTGTGTTTAGCACCACTACTAAGGTAAGGTACTTGTAAGTTCATAATGTCAACCTGATCAGAGAGGGATGGGGACAATGACATACACTGGACTGAGTGTCCATTAAGCTCTAGACAATATAAAGATGAGTCAGCAACTTAAGGCAGACTCAATTATAAGCCTCTGTGATACGTGTCACAAGCTTACAGTGAAATATGTGCTAAATCACTCTAGGGCAGCCAGCATTGTGATAATATGTTCATGTCAAAGGCAGTCCCCCAGAAGAGGTAACATGTTCTCAAGCTCCGAAGAATGAACAGAAATGGTCCAGGTAAACACAATGGGGCAGGGTGTTCTGGGGAATGGGGAACAGAGGGTGCTAGGGTGAGGTGTGCTTGGGAACCAATTGTTTGCAAAGCAGGACATAGTGATGGAGCCAAGCCCAGAAGGGGGTGGGGCAAATGCTTATGACTTTAAACTTGAAGTGTAAGCTGGTGATGCACCATCCAAGGGTGGAATTGATTTGTTTCCAGAGAGGATATGATGATGTTACGCTGGAAGCTAACCAGGAGACAGGTCAAGACAAGAAGCTGGAAGCCAGGGACACTGCTCAAAATTCTAGGCAAGAAGGCCAATGCAGGAGCAGCAGGCTGAAGAAAACTGAGCTTGAAACTTTCTCTTGTAGTTCCCAAGACTGACTGCTTTGTCCCACCCCAGAGGACAGGCCTGCCACTGAGTCAGAACTCCAGTACGGTGGTCAGCAACTCTCTAGAGACCCTTTCCATGGCTAGGCTCACCTCCTTAAGCTGCATCTTAAAAGTGTTCAGCCATGAATCCTTGCAGCAAAGGTGGCTTTGGGATACCAGTTGCTCCTCAGAAAATGCAAACACTATAAACCTGATCAAAATCAAAAGCCTATGGCTGAGACAGCCTCAAAAGGAGAACATTTTACCACTGTTTCTCTCAAGGGACCAACTGTTAAACTGTTAAACTGCCTTTTCAATATTTATATTTATCACCTCCTGCCTGGGGCAGAAAAGGTCTGCTCTCCTCCCCTCCATAGGATGCTGGTTAATGCAAAGATTAATATCTGATCCAAATGCTGAGAATAAGTTATTGATGTGCATTCATCCCTAATCTATATCATTCCCCATGTCAAGGACTGAGAATATCGCAGAAGAGGGAGAAAAAAAAAATTAAGAGTGGGAGGGTGGTGAGGAGTGTCATGAAACACTGCCATCCAGATAGGATGTTGTCACTGTAACCATGAACCCACAGCAGGTTTGGATACTTGCATAAGGTTGGACCAACATACATCCTATCATAGAGTGAGGAGGAGCCCACAAGACCCCGTTTTTCCTGAGGAGCTGACACTGTTAATGGTTGCTGTAAGAGAATATGTTATTTTTTTTTAAGAGACTAGATGTGAAGAAAATTAAAAAAATAAATAAATAAAATAAATGCAAGGTCCTTTCCCCAGAGCTCTGAATGGGCCCACATTTTTCAATAATTTGCCAGCTGGTCTCTTAGAAGAGGCATGGGTACCCACAACACCCTCTGCTTGCAAGGAAACCTCATGAGACGGATTGGTCCTGGAGCAGAAGAGAAAGAGCTTGCTGGGCTAAGTCTGAGAAGGATCAGGAAGGGGACAGCACTGTTCCTCTGGGGCTGGGGGGTGGGGCCACTCTCAGCCCAGACAGTCCAAGCCCCTCTCATTATCATCTCAGAAGGAAAGGAAAGGCCAGTGGGAGCAGGATTCTTGCCTTTTCACAACTTCCTTCCCTCAGGAGACCTTCAAACAAACAACGGAAGGGTAGCTGGGAAGAAGCCCAACCTGGTGGCAGGCACCAGGATACACTGGACCATAGGGCTAGCCTGCCATCTGCTGGCTACTTTTGGTAGCTATGGACAGGCACTTTTTGAGACTTCTACAGGAAGGATTGAGAATCTTCTGGTGTCTGTAGGCTATTAGTTCTGGAAACAGTCTCCCTGTAAAGCCAAGGCTGGCCTTGAACTCACATTCCTCCCAAACTCAGACTCTCAAGTGCAAGGATTACAGGTGTGCATCACCACAACCAGCAAGATTGATTCCAAGGTACCCAGGGAACATTAATCTAGAGACAACTGGGAATGCCACTAAGATGCTGAAAGGTTAAAGTTCATGAAGATTCAAGAATGGAGTTCAAATGGGAAGCACATGAGCCAGTGGCAGGAAGTTTCTCAGTAACAAACATTCAGAGAATTTGGAGCCAACTCCCAGGTGAGACCATGAGCCTCAGTTTCTTTTTCTCCACCAAAGGGCAAGAAGAATGCCAGAAAGTAAACACTGTTGTTCTGGAAAGCCAATTAAAGTGTGAGTAAGTGATAGATGTTTCAACACATTGAGAAACTACTCAGGCCAAAATTGTATTTCCACCCCCATGTTCAAGGGAGCAATGCCTAAGATTTATACACTATTCATCCCTGTGGATTAAGGTGATTGATGACTGGAGACAAAATTCAAATGCTATTGGTTGGGAACCAGCCTTAATCACTGTGCCTTGTCACAACACCACAGGTTCTATGGGCAGACACAGAACCATAGGCTCTGAGTCAGCCACGAAAGGACTAAGCAGGAAGAAATGACCAACAGTAAACCCTGTGGCACAATGGGATGAACCCTGTCCTTCCTGCACATATACTTGATAGGAAGACACAAACCAAGAATGCCTGGAAGGTACTGCTGTCATGATTAATATTATTCAGAGAGGGCCACAGTCCCCTACAATACTATGCATATGTATTTAAATAACACTTAGTAACTGTCAGATACTTTTATATCAATTTACATGTTTCCTACTTCCATAAAGCCCCTTTAGGAGGTAGATACTGCATTTAGGCACAGCAAGTTACAAGAGCTGCACAGCTACGAGGGAGTTGGGGGGGGAATAGGGTAGGAACTCGACCTCACTGTTACCACACCACAGCCTCTGTTATTAGACTTCACTTCCAAACCACTTTCTTGACAGATAGCTGAGGAAGAGGTAAGAGAGCTAGCAAAGAATAAGGTCAAATGTCTGGTTAGTGCTGGGGAGATGGCTCCATGAATAAAGCATTTGACTTGCAAGCATGGGGACTGGAATTCAGATCACTGAACCCACATCAAAGCCTGGCAGGCATGGTGGCCACCTATAACCCCAGCCATGGAGAGGCAGAGACGGAATCCTGGTAGCACAGGGGGTGGGTGGATGGAGCTGGTTAGCTCATCTAGCAAGAGTTGGTAAGCTCTGGGTTCACTGAGAGATCTTGCCTCTAAATAAAGGGTAGACTGGTTCAGAAAGACACTTGTCATCCACTTCTGGCCTGCACAAAAAGAGCGATTTGTTGATGCACCCACAAAGGAGCACACACATACATACATTTATACACAACACTCACAGATATACTCTTAAAAATAAGCTGGATTAACTAGAAACTAAGATTATAAATATAGTGCAGTCAGCAGATTACTGTGGCTAAAGGTTTGCCCCTGCATGAGGGCCTAGAAACTAAAGCTCCAAAACCGTCAAGCCTCAAGTACAGAACCCCAGGGCAAGCTTTACAGCAGCATACAGCAGACACAAGCAAGCCTGCAAGACAAAAGTCTCGGAGAAAATAGAACACAACTCAGACTAGATCAGACAGGGAAACCTTCTAGGCCACCCTGCTTAAAATGAGGTCATTTCTAATTTGGGTGTGAGGACCTGTAATTGGGAGGCAGAGGCAGGAAGCAATCCCATGACTTTGAATTTAGAACTGGACTTCATAGTAAGTTGTAGGTATAGAGCAACAACAGTAAAGAGGTTACTTCTCATCAGAAAGGTGAGGCCTGCTGTCTAAATCAGCTGAACATATTTTAACATTGCTGAACATTAGGAATACCTCTTGAATAAATGAGCCACTTTGACTCCAAAGTAGGGCTTGGTCACTCCCAACATGAGTTCACCTCCTGGGGGATGCTGGGTGCCCACCATGTGCCAGTCTTTGGAGATTTGGAGATACTCACATATGCCATTGCCCCACCAACACTGTGCATGGGTCCACCATCAGAACCACTCTGCTTCACACAGGTTTAGTTCTGCTCTGAATACAGGGCTTCAGCGTTTCCACATTTGGGCTGATGTCCTTAACTGTAAATTCCATCTTCCAATGGGACTTACAGTTTTGTCACCTCCCAGGATCACAAAGTTGGGGAATAAACTTATTCCCCAGAGGCAGCCCTACAGGAGCACCTCATCTAACCCGACAGCAGCTTTTTTTACTATTGCAGTGGGTGTATTGGCCTCTGCTTTCTAAACTTACTGTCTGGAAGAGGGTGTCAGAGGTCAAGCTCATGGGAGAGGTGGGATGTAGAGTGGTAATCTGTTCCCAAGAGTTTAGAATAGGAGTCATGAGCCTTTAGTGATTCTCGTACTTTCCTAACAGCCTCCTGTTAGGAAAGGTAACCTGGGAAACACTGTGTGTTATATTTCAGACTTAAGAACTCTGCTTGTTCAGAAAGGTCATATGGTTTCCCTGCTGTGTCTCTAGATCACTTGCAGCAGGCAGGTCCTATATCAGAAACTTTTAGATGTTTACAGCATATACATGGAACTTTCCAGACTTGGGGCCTCTATTTATTTCAGTGCTGTTAGCTGTAGAGTTTTCAGATGACTCTGTCAGTGTAAGATTTCTAGAAAACAAGGCATACAGCCTCTCTTTGGTGAACCTCTACTGCTCCCAGCTAGCCTCAGAAGCCACTTAAGCCTCCTGTAGCCCTTACTTTTTTATTCTTTCCTCCCAAGAGGTGACATAGCCCCATTTAGGCTCCATCCCTGAAGATACTTACCAGTCTGTGTGGGCATCATCGATCACTAATAAGATCCTGGGTTTCTGAACCATGGGTGTGACAGGAGTTGGTGGTTCCATCAGCCCTGAGGGCGCTTGTGGTGTCTGTTTCATGGCACTGGAGAAGGAGCTGAACAGGCTGGATCCTGGAGAAGAGAAGGAGGCAGCCAGGGGCTGGGGATGCCTCCTCTCTGTGGCTGGGGATGCTGGGGAGCTACTGGAGGTCTCTGGGCGCTGCAGGTCTGACATATAACCATTGGGTAGGTTGGCCACAAAGCTGCTGTCAGACAGACGCCTCCGGAGGAAGTTCATGGCTGTGATAGGTGGGAAAATCTCTGTCCACACAAAAGCAACTAGATAAGGCTCGAAGTACAGGTTGCCAGCTGCTAGGGAGTGAGAGGCGTGGGGTCAGAGGAGCCCAGGTGTTCTGCACCACCAGAAGTGGGCCTCATAGGATTCTGTTTACCTATTGAAAACAAGCCAGCAAGCACATTAGTAGAACCAACCTCCTCCCCTTTAAAAGCAAACAGTTAAAGCACAATTCCAGCTGGTGGCTTTGCGATCTGGAACACACTTTTAGGGACTAATTTGGCAATATGCCTTAAAAGCATACAACGTCCACTTTCAGGAATTCTACACTAAAAAAAAAAAAAATCTAACAGGTAAAAATTTTACACATAAATAGATTTATTACAGTCTTATTGACACTGGTAAAATAATGGGAAACACCTAGTATTCAGCCACAGCCACTCAGTGAATCATTTCTGTCCATTCAAAAAGGGTTCAGATGAAGCATCTTTAATAACAGAACTAAGTTTCAAGTTGTAATATTAAATACATCAATATATTGTATCAATGTATTAATACATTAATACATCAATGTATCTTTTTATACAATGTATCAATGCATGGATGTACATGAATTGATACATTGTAAACATCCATGTATTGAACTCAAGTAAATCAAACACATGGGGTTGCACATGCCAGCAACCCACCTACACTGGAGGCAGAGAATGGTACTTATCATTAGTTCAAAGTCTGTCTGAGCTATAGTGAGCCCAAGGACAGCTTGACTAACTTAGCAAGAATCTGTTCTAAAATTAAATGGAAAATAAAATATATAAACAAAATTTTAAATGGCTTGGGACATAGCTCTGTGAAAGAGTAAACTCTTGAATTGAAAAAGTAAAGACTCATAATACAAAATTACATGCACAGAATCACTACTGTCACATAAAAATAACACATTTTAGAAATCACAGATAAATCACAACAGTGGATTTGTTCTGGTAACACACATTATTTGACCTTTTAAAATTTTTATTTGTATTTTCTAACATTTCTTGAAAGCGCCCCTTTCCCCCCCCCCTCCCCGTGAGTTCATGTGTGGAAGATCTGATCCCTAGTGAGAAGAGAGTTTTAGACTAGGCCTGTGGGTGTTATTGAAATTGGGTCAGTATTGGTGATGGAACCCCAGGGAGTAGAACTCTTCTTATGACAGATTCCCTCTGCACCTAGTAAGAGCACAAGTAAAGGGTGGCCATCTGCACCTGGAAGGTGGCCATCTGCACCTGGAAGGTGTTCCTCTCCAGACCCACCATGTCATACCCTCCTGTCAGCCTTTCAGATTGTGAGGGAAGAAATTCTGCTGTTTAAGTCATATAGTCTGTGGCATTTCGTTATGGTAACCGAAACAGACGTGACACACACACACAGTTTCCTAAACAGAGTAAGCAATAAGCATTTTGGTTTTTTTTAAATTACATTTGTTTATTGCTGGATTGTGTGTGTGTGTGTGTGTGTGTATGTATGTATGTGTGTGTACGCACACTCCTGTGGAAGCCAGAGAACAGCTGATAGGTATAAGTTCTCTCCTTCCACGCTGTGGGGCTATAGACTGAACTCAGGTATTCAAGCTTGGCAGCAGGTTCCTTTACTGGCTGAGCTTCAGCTATCTCACCAACCGAAGAATGAATTTTTAAGACTTTGTATTTATTATTTATACAGTATTCTGCCTGTACGTGAGCCAGCAGGCCAGAAGAGGGCACCAGATCTCATTGTAGATGGTTATGCGCTACCATGTGTTTGCTGGAAATTGAACTCAGGACCTTAGGAAGAACAGCCAGTGCTCTTAACCTTTTAGCCATCTCTCCAGCCCAAACAATTTTTAAAACCTCATTAGTTATTTGAGATGGAGAACAATGACTACTTAAGCCATGGAACTGAACTATATGTTTTTGCTATATTTTTATATTTTATTGTTGTTGTAGAGGAATTTTAATCCAGCAACTTGGCTGCTCCAGTAAGTGATCACATGTAAATACCGTCTAGATTTATATGATCCTGCTAGAATAAAGATAAGCTGTTAGTACACACCTTTAATCCCAAACAATGAAAGTAAGATTAGTTTATAGAAGGAAGCAGACATGTTTGAAAGTGATGTCTAATTGAGGGACAAAGCGATGAATCAGAAATGAGAAGAGGATGAGTCAGAGATAGGATATGCTAATTTCTCATGAGAACAGCACAGGAAAGAGAGGCTTCTTGAGAGCAGTGCAGGGAGAAGAGCAGGAGGAGTAGAGTGTAGTATGAGTAGTGTGTGGCAGTTTTATGGGGACAGTTTTAGAGACAGGTTGCAGAAAGAATAGGCCAGAGAATGAGAAGGAACCAGAAGATTAAAAAAGATTGCCAAAATTAGTCTGAAGCCAGGCAGAGCAATTCAGTCAGAAGCCAGTTTGAATCAGTCAGCTTGGAGAAGACTTTGGGCCAGAATAGCTGAGTCAAGCCAGGCAGCTAGAATTCAGAAAGAGCTAGAAAGGATGAGTTTATTCAGCAGTAAGTCTCAAAGGCTGAAACATTCTAGGCCTAGGTTAGCAGATGAAGGATAGAAGATGACGTCTTCAATTTTTGAGTTTGCAGAAGATAAGATCATATGGAGACTAGAAGCTTTCAGGCCGAGGCCTAGGAATAGCGAGAACAGAGAAAAAATACTCTGGGCTCTTCCCAGGCTGTGTATTCGTACAGCTTGGTTAACAGTTCTCATCTTATCCCCACATCTGAAGAAATAAAAACATTTTCATCTGGCCCTCAACTTTTACATGTTGTCAGTTTCACTTAGGGTAAAATCCAGAAAGTCTTTACAGTACAGTTCTTTGAATTTTGTTAAATGGTAAAGTAGGGTAAGGTTGATTTTTTTTCTATGACCTCAGAAAGTTTCCCTGCATCCCTTTCTTGTCAATCCACACCTCCCAAGGCACTAAAGCATGTGGCTGTGCCTGGATTTTTACTTTGGTGTTAGAGAACGAAACTCTAGTCCTCATGCTCATATGGCAATAACCTTATTGCAAAGCTACCTCGGTAGCCATGAGACTTACTTTATGGTTCAATATGATCTAACTTGATGATGTCCTATTGTATTTAACAAATATATATGTATATATATTCATATATATACATGACTATATATACACATATATACATATATACATATATATGTATATTCATATACATACATATATATTCATATATACATGAATATTCATACATACACACACACTTTCTATTCTTTTGAGTCAGTGTCTCTCTCCCTACAGTGTCTTACAGGGAGGCCTATTGAAGAGTGGTTCCCTGATCAACACTGTGAAAAGCAAGAATGAAGAACAGAATTGGCCTGAGGGAGGAGTGGGAATGTAGTACAGTTTCAGCAAAGCCTTGGCTGGGACTCTTGAGAAGAACTGAACTATCTCCTGATTTCCCCTCTCCTCCCCTTTGTTTCACTTGGGCGGATGTGTGGTGCTCCATTCCATTCCTCAGTGTATGTGCGTTTTGTTTCTTTCAAGCAACATCACGTTTTAATTTATTGATTTTAAATCAATAACTTTTAATATTAAAAATTTCATTTAAATATTTGTCCAAAATTTATAAGTATCATCTGTGAATGGCCTAATCCCAACAAGCTACTGGTCCTATTGGAACTAACTACCTCCCTTTTTAAATTAGTGGGTGAAAATGTTTGTGAAATAGTTGAGCTGAAGAAACTGTGCTGTTATTTAACAGTCTCTTTTGGGGGGAACTCTGGTCAACCTCATAGTGGTAGGAATTCAAATATTACAACCAGACTTACCTCCTACAAACATATCTATCTGCTGAAAAGCCTGTTTTATTTTATTTTTTTATTTTGAGACAAAGCTTCACTAAGTAGCCTGAGCTAACCTTCGACTCTTAAACACCTAACCTCAGCTTTCCAAGTAGCTGTGTTTACAGGTGTGTTCCTAGAGGCATTCTCCTTATAAACTTCTAGTGAACTCCAACAATGGTCAGGGTTTCTCCTGTAACCCTTACCACTATGGCCCAGAAAGACTTTGATCTGGCAAAGACAAGATGGCAACGCTAGTAAAGAACTCGGAGTGGCGTTGCATAGTAATGCGTCTTCAGACAGAACAGCTGCGAAGTCCTATCTAAGGAAGTGACCTTTTTCATAACATTATTCTTAGCTGGCAGAATATGTTATTTTTTTATATATGTTTACACTGTGGGATGATTAAACCGTGTAAACAAATAAAACTATCATATGTACTTATCATTTTTGGGTGGTAAGAACATTTAAAATCCCCTTTGGCAATTTGAAAATATGAGATATGCTATTGTTTAATATTTAATATTCATTGTCCTTACAACGGACAACTGGAGCTTATTCTTTCCAGTTGCAACTTTGATCAATGTCTCCATCCACACCTTCCTTCTACCTCTAGTAGCCACAACAGGATATTAGACCTACGGCCATGTAGTCTGTGTCCTTCTGTACCCTGCTTACTTGCTTTAACATACTGTCTTCAGGTTTATCTCTTTTGAAAGCAACAGGATTTTCCTCTTTTTAATGGTCTAATAGTACTTCATTATCACCAATACCACATCATCTGAAAATGAAAGTATGTTGTTGCACATCTTAGTCAATGTGAATAATGCTGAAATGACCATGAGAGTGCCACTATCTCTAGCTCATTGCCACAGTGATTTCACTTTCTTTAGATATGCACCCAGACATGAGACTGGTGGATCAATGGTAAATCCATTCCCCATTTTCTGAGGAACCCCAATACTGTTCTCCATAATAACTATATTAATTGACATTCCCATCTACAGTCCTTGATGGCTCTATCTTCATAATTTTTAGATTATATGTATGTGCATGTCATAATGTGTTTGTGGATGCCAAATCACTTGCAGAAATCAGTTCTGTGGGTTCCAGGTATCAAACTAAGTCATCAAACTAAGTGGCAAGCACCTTTAACCACCGAGCCATGTTGCTGGCCTCAGCACTGTCTTTCATATTACTTATAATAATCATTTTATCACATGTGAGTTGTCTCATTGTGCCCATTTGCATCTTACTGATGATGAGCATTGCCTTAATATATCTTTGGTCATCTGATGTCTTCTTTGAGAAATGGCTATTCAGATGCTTTATATATTTTTAAAATAGGATTTTTGTTTTATTGTTGTTGAATTGAGACCTTATATATTTTTGGACACTAGCCTCTTATCAGAGAGATATTTATAAATCATTCCTCCAATCCCTAAGCATTCTCTCACTCTATTAATTTTTTTCAATCTGATATAACCCAATTTGTTCATTCCGACTAACATGTTCCCAGATATCATCACTAAAGCAAAATTCATTACTTTATCTTTGTTTTTCTAATTTTTTACTTACACTGATTCATCCATCTTGAGTTGGTTTTTATATATGGTATGAAACAAGATTCAATTTCATTTTTCTGCCTGACTGTAGTCATTTCCACAGTAATTTTTCTGAAGAAACTATGTCTTCTCTGTTGTGTGTTCTTAGAACCTTGACTGAAAATGCTCAGCTTTATTTCAGGGCTCTCAGCTCTACTCTAGATTAATGTGTCTGTTTCTTGAGTGTTACTATACTTTATAAACACTTGTTTATATTATGCATATGAGTGTTTTGCCTGCATGTATATATGTGCACTGTATGTGTGCCTGGTGCCCACAGAGACCAGAAGGAACTAGATCACAGTAACTGTAGTTATAGATGGTTGTGAGCCACCATGTGGGTCCTGGGAACTAAATCCAGAACCTCTGGAAGAGCAGCCAGTGCTTTAAACTTCTGAGCAAACTCTTGAGTGTTATACCTTTTAAATTACTGTTGTTTAATAATAGATTTTAGTGTCAGGTAAAAGGCAATGCCTTCTTGTTTCTTTTTCTTTTTTTGCTCAAGATTTCTCTGTTTATTTAAGATCTTTTGTGGTTTGGCACAATTTCATTTTTGGTCACTGAGATTTTCATAGGAGTTGTGTTGAATTTGTAGATTGCTTTGGGTGGTATGGGCATTTGGACAACACTGATACTTCCAATCCATGAATTCCAATCCATGAATAAGATACTTTACCATTTATTTGTATCATTTACATTATTTCTGTTAATGTTTATTTTTTGGTTTTGTCATCCATAATCTTTTACTTCTTTGGTTAAATTTATTGTTGACTATTTTTGATGTTATTGTCAAGTAATTTTATTTTCATCTATTTCATCATTGGTGTTAAAGAAATTCTGCTAATTCTCTGTATTTTACATCTTGTGGCTTCATTAAGTTTTAAAATCAATTCTTTTGGGTGACTGAGACACTTAAACATTCTCTATAATGGAGATCATGTTACCATAAAAAGAGAGGCAATCCCCTTTGTATGATCATGGGTCTTTAAGATGAAACATGAAGAACAAGTGTGTATGTGCATATGCCCTGAGGTAGGAAAGAAAAGAAGACCCATTCTGCTGGGGAGAAAAAAAATATAATTTCACAAGAAAATATTTAGAGGGATAGAGACAAATTAGATACCACACCAAGAAAGACATATTGAAAATAATTTTGCCTCTAATACAATGGTGACAGTTTTCTGTAGAAAGGTTATGGTGAAGAGAGTCACAATTGAGTCTTCTTGGCTGTTGTGTGGGACACAGACTGTATAAGATTTATGACTGTTCTCCTTTCCCCAGGGTTTCATGTTTTTTTCTTCTCTTTTCTTTCTTCTTTTGTGTCTTTTTAGCCACATGATATTATTAACCACAGTTCAAAGACTGTATATTTGAAAGTTCCAGAAACATGCTAGTCATGTGTTCTAAACTGTTCATTGTTCAACATGGTAAAAATCTCACACTGTACTCTTCTACCTCACCCAAAACAATGAGCATCTCTTTGTCCAGTGAATACACATTGTACATGCTACCTGCCCACTAGTCACATAAACCCCATCTTGGTCACCAAAATTAGACTATCACAATATAACAGTTCTTGTGTTTAAGTGACCAGTATTTTATTTAATGGCTGCAAAATGCAAGAGCAGTGACGCTGCCACATACTTGCCACTAGAGGGTAGAAGAGGCCATATTAGATTGGAAAAAAAGAAATTTAAAGCATTTTCGATGGCAGCCTCACAAGGGTATTTTTCAGAGGCTGAGGTAAGAGTAAGGAGAATACTGAGAAGGATGACAGCAGGTTGACATGGTCATAGAGCTTGAAAAGGGATGGTCATGGGGTCACAGACTTTGTATTAAAGTGGGAAGAACTTCGTAGAGTGGAACCGCCATCTCAAATAGCCCAGAGAAGAAAGCAGATACCTACGCTCAGATGTCTCAGAGAACCTCAGTTCATTTCCTTTTTCATCCTCCAGTAGGCTTATACACCTGGGTTCCCACTTCTGGGATCCATTTACTCTTAGGCCAGAAATATCATCTATTGGCTTCTCCTTTCCCTATAAAGGTGTCAGATGCCCATCCACTTTATCCTGTCCATCCTCCTATTTGGTCTAAAAGATCTAACAGACCGACTCCAATGGTGGTTCTTACCCAGAACAAGGCCCCTCTCAAACACATTAATTAAAGACCGAATAGTCTCAACACTCTCGTGTTACTTTGAGGCCTCCGTAACCCCATTTCTGAAAAAGAAACTCCATCTTAAGAGTAAATGACCTGAGCATAAGATCCAGTTTCAAAAAGGAGAAAAACCCACAAAAATGTGCTTCGACCACCCAACTCTGGTAATATTTAACTGTCACCCCTAGCAATGGCTAATCAGTGCACACCTGGAGTTTACCCAGGTGTTCTTTACAATAGGTTGAGTAAAACAATTATGGCCGGTTGTGGTGGCACACACCGGTAGGATTTGCTGAAGGAGGCAGAGGCAGGAGGATCACGAGTTCCAGGCCAGCCTGGGCTACACAGTTTTAGCGCGGGGCAAGATGGCGGCGCCGGGAGGACTCTCATTCTGAGGAGCAGCAGCACAGCAGGATTGGCACAGTGACCAGCAATCAGAACTCGCGGCCATAAAACACAAATGGTTGTGTTTCTCAGGTGAGAGGATACCCCACAGTTGGGGATTCAATCAGCTTTAACTCACCCGGCTAAACCGTGGAAGAGATACCGGTTCCGCCAGGCACTTAGTCGCCAGCCCAGAGTTACCCGCCAGCGCAATCTGGTCACGGTCCCAGACTGAACTGTGGGCCCACAACACCATAGACTGGATTTCCCAGTCGAGAGATAACCCCACGGAGCAGGAAACAATTGGGACCGACCCCAGGTTACCCAGACATCCCCTGGAAAAGACTCGGGTTCCTCGGGTGCCCCAGGAGCCAGCCCGGACCCAGAGCCGAGACAAAGGCGCCTGCACAGAGCCCTGCCTGCGCGCGTGATTCGCCGCCTCAGATAGAACTGTGGGCACCAGGGCACCAGACTGCGAGTCTCTGGCAGGAGGAAACCCCCAGCAGAGGGGGTCAGCAGCACTAACACTTAGGACACCCAGCACCAAAACACTTCCTGGACTCACGCAGACTCTACTGCAGGCAGGAGCGCTGTGCTCTGCCGCCATTATTGAGTTCCCCTGGGGCACTGGGAGACACAGCTGCATCCTCGGACCTGCAGGAGCTGGAGAGCCATTACAGCAGCCCTCAGATACTGTGCCAGGGATCGGCCAGTTGTCCCTGGCTGGACTGCCAAAACTGTGGGAATCCCTGATCCTTCAGGGGAGCGGCACCCACAGCATCTGGACCAGAGCGGTGCCTACAGCCGCCATCCCAGACAGAAACACACAGCTTCTGGTCCAGAGTGAGGCACCCAGCCTCCAGACCAGAGCAGTGCCCCCAGGCGCCAACTCAACCTAAGTGCACATTCTCCAGGTCCAGAGCAGAGCAATCAGCCTTTGGCCCAGAGACTTGCTGAGTGCACCTCCCACTTTCTCAGACAGAACTGTGCGCCCCAGGATAACAGACTGAGTTTCCCTGTTGGGAGAAAACCCCACAGCTAGGGAATCAGCAGTCTCTTCAAGAGGACTGTACATGGAAATTTAGTGAGCAGCAGCACACTAAATTTGTAAGAAGAAACCCAGCAGTGGGGCAGCTGTCTTGAGAAATTTTATGGGTAAGAGGAGATACACCCCTGCCTAACATAGACCACAGCTACTACTCAGGGCTATAAACCTGAGGTGAGCAGTGGCAACTCCAGAGAAACACTGGCCATACAGTGACCATAACCAAAAAGCAGAGAAGGACTCCTTCAGGAAAAATCATCTTCCGGCCAAGGGGATACTCCCTACCTCAGGACTCCAGGAAGCACAGAAACTAACAGCCAAAACCTAAATCAGCCCAATGGATAGAGGTCAGCGTAAAGGCTCAACCAACAAAAGACAGAGCAATATGGCATCTCCAGAACCCAGCCATCCAGGGGCGAACAGCCCTGAACAATGCAGCATAATAGAAAATCAAGAAGATGACCTTACATCTATGTTGATGAAGAGAATAATAGAGGAAACAGATAAAATACGTAAAGAATTAGAGGAAGATAAAACCAAACAGATCATGGCTATCCGTAAAGAAATGGAGGAAGATAAAGACAAGCAAATTAGGGCCATCCGTGAAGAAATACGGGAAGATGCAGCCAAACAGCTTGTGGCCTTCAGAGAAGAAATAATTAAATCACTGAAAGAAATAAAAGAGACAGAGTTGAAGGAACTAAAAGAAAAAGAGGAAAATACAAGCAGACAGGTGAAGGAAGTAAAGAAAACAACTCAAGACCTGAAAATAGAACTAGAAAAATTAAAGAAAACACAAATGGAGGAAATAATGGAGAGGAAGAATTTAGGGAAGAAAACAGGAACTACAGAGGTAAGCATAACCAACAGAATACAAGAAATGGAAGAAAGAATCTCAGGTGTAGAAGATACAATGGAAGATGTATCTGTCAAAGAAAATGTTAAATCCAAAAAATTCCTGACACAGACCGTCCAAGAA
>NW_026596091.1:81459-93027 GCF_907164565.1 Psammomys obesus | reverse complement strand
AGCTAAAGAGAGAATTCTCTGTAGAGGAATATCGAATGGCAGAGAAGCACTTACAGAAATGCTCAACCTCATTAGCCATTAGGGAAATGCAAATCAAAACAACCCTGAGATTTCACCTTACACCCATCAGAATGGCCAAGATGAAAAACTCAAGGGACAACACATGCTGGAGAGATTTTGGAGAAAGGGGAACCCTTCTCCACTGCTGGTGAGAATGTAAACTGGTACAATCACTCTGGAAATCAATCTGGCGCTTTCTCAGACAACTAGGAATAGCACTTCCTCAAGATCCAGCCATACCACTCCTAGGCATATACCCAAAAGAGGCGTAAGTACACAAAAAGGACATTTGCTCAACCATGTTTGTAGCAGCTTTATTTGTAATAGCCAGAAGCTGGAATCAACCCAGATGTCCCTCAACTGAAGAATGGATGCAGAAACTGTGGTACATCTATACAATGGAGTATTACTCAGCAATGAAAAATAAGGAAATCATGAAATTTGCAGGTAAATGGTGGGACCTGGAAAGGATCATCCTGAGAGAGTTGTCCCAGAAGCAAAAAGACACTCACGGTATATACTCACTCATATAAACATACAATATAGAATAAACCCACTAAAATCTATACATCTAAACAAACTAAGCAAAAGAGAGGACCCTAACTAAAATGTTCAATCCCCATCCTGAAAGGCAAAGAGGATGGACATCAGAAGAAAACAAAAATAGGAAACAACCTCGGAACCCGCTACAGAGGGCCTCTGAAAGCCAGAAGAAAACAGGAAACAACCTTGAAACCTGCCACAGAGGGCCTCTGAAAGCTTCTGCAGTATAGACTGTCAAAGCAGATGCTGAGCCTGATGGCCAACTGATGGGCAGAGTGAATGGAATTTTATGTAAGAAGTGGGAAATAGTAAGAGCTGGAGGGGACGGGAACTCCACAAGCAGAGCAACAGAACAAGATAATTTGAACACAGGGAACTTCCCAGAGACTCATACTCCAACCAAGGACTATTCGTAGAGATGACCTGGAACCCCTGCACAGGTGTAGCCCATGGCAGTTCAGTGTCCAAGTGGGTTACATAGTAATGGGAAGAGGGACTGCCTCTGACATAATCTGATTGGCCTGCTCGTTGATCACTTCCCCCTGAGGGGGGAGCAGCCTTACCAGGCCACAGTAGAGGACAATGCAGCCACTTTTGATGAGAACTGATAGACTAAGATCAGAAAGAAGAGGAAAACCTCCCCTATTAGTGAACTTGGGGAGTGGCATGCATGCAGAAAGGGGAGAGAGGGTGGGATCGGCAGGGGAGGAGGGAGGGGCTTATGGGGGGATACAAAATGAATAAAGTGTAATTAATAAAAAAAATAATAATAAACCTAAAAAAAAATCATCAAAAAAAAAAACAAAACAATTATGGTTTGGCCCTTCAGGAAAATGATTTCTTCCCGATACCCGGTATTTGCTAAATGTCAATCAATCATAGAACTGCTAGGCTGGAACTGCTGTAACCCTAAATAAAAACTCCTCTCTCCCTGAGCTCAGAGCTCCACACCGCTGCTAAAGACCCAACTATGTTTGTATCGGAATTGGCTCCTTAGTGGTCTTTGGGGCCGGGAGACTTAGGCATAACATTAGACACAGCCTGACAAAATCAATTACCCTGGAGGTTGAGCTGTTGGACCCTACAACAGCTGTCTACAACATCTCAGAAAAAAAACTTTATTTCAGCTCCGCATGATTCCAGTTCTTTGTTTGCAGAATTTAAATGATATAGGCTAGCACCTACCTCATGGAGTTCTTAAGTGACTAATTAAGGTTTCCAAAATAGTGGCTGACATCAATATGCAACCTGTGTCTCTTGTTAGTATGGATTCCTTTCTGACAGCCAGCACTAGGAGGTCCAACAGTGGTTCCTTGGGCAGTGTGGTGGGGGCTGCAGTATTCACATGAATATGAGCTAACAGCTAGTAACAGCTAGAAACACTCTGACTGTGGAGTTAAAATAGATCAAAGTAAATGGTATTAAAATGCTTGTAAATATATTTGTCTTTTAAGTTAACAGGGAGGAAATGGACTTTCTGGGATTCTAGTTCTATAAGTTTTAGTACAGTCTCATAACCATCAAAACTCAGAACAGACCCATCATTCCCTTCACAACGCCCTTCACAACGCCCTTCCAAGGTTACTACTAACACTGCTCTGCATGCTGACACCTGGACCTCCTACACAGATAATTTAAATGGGGATTATGCAAAGCCTACTTCGTTTCTTAAACAGCAGGAAAAGACTGAATTTCATGATGGATCTTCTCTGCACACTAGTTGTTGCCTCAGTAGGAAGTCCGCCCAGATGGCTGTCCAGCTAATCCTTACCTCCTTCATGTATTAGTGAATGCCACCCTCTACAAGAGGACTCCATTCTGGTGGCCACTACCTGGCACTTGGGATTCCTCCAACACTAGAGCATGCACCACCTATATAATGCCTACAACTTATTCCACAAGCTGTCTACTTTCTGCTTGCACTGACAGAATCCAAGTGCCTCAAGACACCACTGCATGACCTGTTCCCTGTTCTAAGGACTTAGAACAGTGCCCACACATAGTAGGGCACCAATAATCACTGACTGAGTGAATGTATATAAAATCACCAGGGACAAAGTTCAACTACTTCCAAATGTATTCTGCAAAGACTAAATGTGTTATTACACTAAAGAAAGTTTTTTACGTGTCCAACTCACACCTCAGCTAATCAAATGCCATACTAGAGGAGTAGCCATCTTCAGTTTTTAGCGGCCCTCCTCTGTGCAAACATACTTGGATTTATACAATGTTTCTCACTCCATCCTTTGCTCCACAAGTGAACACTAACAGGAATTCTCCCCTACCCCCACCCTCCACACTCGCATTCCCTCTTAAGTTTTTGGTTAGGAAGTTTAAAAATTCCCAAGAACAACATGGGCTGGGCTTCCCCAATATATTGATGACTGCATGCATACAGATAGTCTCTTAGCAGAGGCAGGGAACCCACAGACTGTATTGGGTTGAAGATAAGCGACACTTAACTTTCTAAAGAAAAGGTCAATTGTTGAGGGAATGGCTCCATTGAGCCTTTGGAGTACAGAGCCCCTTTCTAGACATATCAGCACGAAAGTTCTTGATGTTTTTGATGAGTTCAAATCCCACAGGCCTTTCTCCTGTGTGGGGTGTCATTTTCACCATAAGTAGAGCATGGTAGGTACCTAAACTAAGATTTTAGTTTTGAAATTATAATTTGTAGCCTTCTGCAACCAGCTCTCTCCTCTTGTGGAAGAAAAACCCAGAATGTTGGGAAACTCTGTGAGAGGGTTAGTCAAGTAAAATCCTTTTATTTGCTTCTAATCAAGCCCCTGTCTGGAATACATTCAAATACAGAAGTACCCCAAACAAACCCCAAAACTAAGCTCACAGAAGGAAACATTTACATTTAATAAATTGAGGTATTTACTAAATCCTCTGAAGATTACATGGCTAATAGGACAGAGCTATCTGCAAAATAATCATAGGAATTATGTATACAAAGAATTTGCAGAACCCTCTGGGCAGTAACATCCATGACTAGAGCCCATGCTTGAATTTATCCAATCATCATTGTCAGTTTGCCTCTGACTTATTCAGACTTCATCATGTGAAGGTCATGTCCAAAATCCCCACAGTGAGGAAAGCAGGACTATAAGGTAGCTGGCCATACTGAATCACAGTAAGGAAGCAGAGAAGGATGGATGCTGGTGCTTCCTTTTACGTAGCCCACCAAATGGTGCTGTCCATTCAGGATGAGTCTGCCTTCTTCTTCTGTGAAACTTCTCTCTCTCTCTGTCTTTTTAAAGATATAATTTTATTTTTTTCCAGTTCACTTCCAATAGTTTGAAACATTCATATTCCTTTTAGATACTTTCAATTCCCCTTATTTTTTTAATATTTATTTATTTATTCACTTTACATCCCAATTGTAGCTCCCTCCCTTCTATCCTTTTGGTCCCACCCTCTGTCCCTCTTCCCCCCTCCCCTATTCTTCAGAAAAAGGGACACCCCCCCCCCCCGACAACACACCTTAGTTGCATCAGGACTGAGAGCATCCTCTTCCCCAGTGGTCTGGTGAGGCAGTCTCACCAGAAGAAAGTGATCAAAAAGCAGGCAACAAAATCCATGTCAGAGACAGTCTCCAATCCCCTTATTAGGTATCCCACATGAAGCCTGGGCTGCCCATTGTCTGTGTAGGGAACGTAGATCCAGTCTATGCATGGTCCTTGGTTGATGCTTCTGTCTCTGCAAGCCTCTCTGGGCCCTTGTTGGTTGGCTCTGTTAGGTTTTTTTTTTTTTTTTTTTTTTTGTGGAGCTTCTGTCATCTCCAGGTCCTTCTATCCTTTCTCCCACTTTTCCACAAGACTCCTTACACTTTGTCTAATGTTTGGCTGTGAGTCTTAGCATCTGTTTCAATCTGCTGCTGGGTGGAGCTTCCCAGAGGAAAGCTAAACTAGGCTTCTTTCTCTGAGCATAGGAGAATATTGTTAATAGTGTCAGGAATTGGCTCACTCCCATAAGCTTGGTCTCAGGCATTGGTTGAACATTCCCTCAATCTCTGCTCTAGCTTTATCCCTGCTCATCTTGTAGGCAGGGTACATTTTGGGTCAAACTTTTAGAGAGTGGCTTGGTGTTCCCCTCCCTCCAGAAGTCCTATTTAGGCAAATGGATGGAACTAGAAAAGACCATCCTGAGTGAGGAAACCCAGACCCAGAAAGGCATACTTGGTATGTAATTACTTATAAGTGTATTTTAGCCATATAATAAAGGATAAACATACTACAATTAACAGACCCAAAGAAGATAAGTGACAAGAAAGACCCACTATTTCTCACTCCAGAGAAACAGAATGGACAACAGAAATGGTTGAAGAGCGGGAACAAGGTAGGAGAGGGAGCATAGAGAAAAATGAGGATGGAGATTAGACCTGAGGAGAGCAAGTGGGGGATGGGGTGGGGGAGGATGGAGGGCATGCAAAGAGAAGAGAAACTGAAGGCATCTTTATGACAAGCTGGAAACTAGGACAGGGTAGGGTTCTGGGAGAAGGTGGGACTGATTCTAGCTGAGACTCCTAGTAACAAGGGTCATGGGGACTGAAGAGGAAACCTCTCTTGTTGAGCCCCAGTAGATCTGAGGCCATGTGCATTGCACTAGGGTATCATGGTACCCTAGTCCCCTTGAAATTTGGCTTCCGAGGTATTTAAGTTGAGCTTGACCATTTACACAGAGGTACTTAGAGGCCCCATCCTTATAATCTGTCCCTCACACAGTGGTTTCATCTGTTTTCTCTTTTCTAGCATGTCCTTCCCTATGCTTCCTCCACTTTCTCCAGGAATGCATTCTGTTCATGTTCTCTGGGATCACTGCTTTCTCTGGGAAGATTCTGGTGATACTAACCAGTTACAAATTAGGTCTAATGGTGCTTGTTATGGTGCTCTGTGCATACATTCATGATTGTGGGTTTGAGGAGGAGTTCCTGGGCTTGGCTCTGAGCCCTAAGGTACCAAGACTGGAGGAACATGTGGCCTTGGACTCATTGAGCTGGAGACAGTGGCAGACAGAGAAGAGTCAATGAGATGTCTGTACTACCACAATTTAGAAACTAGGTAGAACCTTCCAGCCTGCTAAATAAGGAAAAAAGTAGCCTCCTTCTTAAAGACAAATGGACCTCATGGCAGGGCAAATGCACAATTGGCAATGCTCCTAGAGGCCAGGTGCTACCCTAATGAAGATATTAGCAAGTGCATTTGGGAAAGCAGACACAGCATGGCTAAAAAGCAACCCAGTGAAGGTCCAAATGTAGCTCCTGATGTCCTGCCACACCCATTCTTGTCCGTTTCCACCTCAGTAATGACCCTAGTCACTTACACAGGCTGTTTGCATGCTTCTCCCCTCCTCTCCCACATGCAGCCACCACCAACCTGAAACAGACTGATTCATTTGCTTCTTTCAATCTCATAGTCATAGTCCCTTGCAGAAGCAATTCTTTCACTTCTGTGACTCCCCACCTGACAGTCTGTTGTTTCCCAATACCAGTTACTCCTTTTTATTTTCATGCTCCCCCCCCCCAAGTATACTTTGAATCTTGAAATCCAAGATCCTTTCATACCCTTTGGAGCTAAAATGAGACAAGGACCCTCTCCTCACTCATTTTGCATTCCCAAACTGCCCAGTTATGAAAGCCTCATCCCCTACAATTTGAAATGAAATGTCTCCACAGGATTACATGATAAGCATTTGGTCCCTGCTGATAACATCATTTTAAGAGGTTCTGGAGGACACATTTAGCTGGAGAAAGTACATTATGAGATAACAAATCCCTGGGGACTATACTGTGTCCTGGCTGTTCTCTCTCTCTGATGTTTCCTGGCTTAAAATTATAGAAACTACTGAGTTCCACCATGCCTGCTCCATGGTATTAAAATGAAAGCTCCGAAACCATGAGTCAAATCTTCCCTCTCTTAAGTTGTTTCTGTCAGGCATTTGGTCCCAGTGAGTTAAACACTTTCTATTTTTAGGAGGAGGAGGCGCTTAGCCTTCCTGTCACCCTAGCACCACTCCTTGTCACACACCTCCTACCTGTTACCAGTTTCTCAAAGTTCTCCAATCACTCTGATCATTCCCTGTATTGTTCCAGCACCCACTGCTCCCTACAACAGTGCAAATATCTGATATTTCCCATCAAGCACTTCCAGAAAAAAAAGCCAAGATCTCTGTTCTCATTGCTTTGCCCAGGATCTGGCACACAGAGCCCACATATAATGAACACAGGGTTAAAGTCTGTTGGAAGACTCTAGTTCTGTGATGGTTGTAAGCTATCTGCATCTGATTGAGAGAGGGCATGGGAGGAGATGTCTGTGCAGTAAAGAACCCCCACACTCTGGCACCTCTACTATGTGGCTGTTTTCCTGATAGAGAGTGTCACGGCTTGAGCATGGCTAGTCCCCATCAAAGCTCATTGTGGGCAATAGGCATTGGGCAGTGTTGGTAGGCAGAGCCTAACAGGAGGTGTTTAGGACATTGGGACAAAAACACTGGGACAGAATGGATTAATGCTAGCCATCAGAAATAAGTGGATCTTCACTCCTGCAGGACTGAGGTACCTATGAAAAAGCAGGCTGTTACAAGTCAGCCCTTGTATGCAGATGAAGAAACTGAGGCTCCAGGGACTTAGCAACCTGAAGAATATCATGTATCAGGAAGTTTGTCATTGCATAGTTTTCCACTAGCTCAGGATGTAGATTTTTAACCACTCAGGTACCCTGGTTGGCTGCCCTACCCTCCCAACCCCTCTTCTGCTGCAAGTTGCTACCAGAGCGTTCATTGGTTACTGCTGTCTACTAAGATGCAGCCCTCTCTCAGCCTTGCATTGCCCGTCACTTTGGAAAGCCCAAGTTTGGGAACTGGATCAAGAATGGTCGAGTCAGCTCCACTTCAGGGACACACTTCCATCTTGCAGCCGGCTGCCGTTCTGCTACTGAAAAAGAGGCATGTGGGTGAGACGTGTGTGTGTGTGTGTGTGTGTGTGTGTGTGTGTGTGTGTGTGTGTGTACGCGCATTGTGGAGTTAATCTGGGTGGCTACTACCACAGGCTCCTCATCTTCATGATATGGGTGACAACCGCAATAATGAAAACAAACAACAGCAGCTGATGGTTACACAGTGCTAGGTCCTGTTCTAAATCTCTCTTGTATAACAAACTCATCAGTCTGGACAGTTTCAGTGGGACAGAATATGTAACTGTGGCACAAGGACTATTTTGAGCTGAAGTTAACTACAAAAGATCAAAGGAGGAGCTTTCCACCCTTTCTGTTTTTTGTCTAAAATCAGGGCACCCATTTGCTTGTGTCTCTCTGTCAACCAGGAAGTACATGAGTTAATTGCTGGAAACAGCTTTGAACCTTTCCCACCCATTCCATAGACAAAATTTATCTGACAAACCTTTACAAAGAAGCCTTTCTTTTTCTATTAGTTTCCTATTTTCTGCCTGGTAAACCCAGTCCCTTTCCTCTTTATCACCAGTTCTCTGAATGTTTCCACTCTTTTCTTAAGATGTTCTAGGAGTCAGGGTCTGTTTATCCTTCAGAGTCACTCAGGTTCTCATTTAAGGGCCTGTGATCTACCATGCGGCCTCATCCCATTGCTCCATTGTGAGCTGAAAATATCTGAAGTTAAAAATGCAGAGAACATGCTTGACCACTGCATACCATAGCTCAGCAATGCTGAACACTGCAGGGTATTGGATGTTTCCTCTGTGATCACAAGACTGCCTTACCACTGGCTGCAGCAGTCCAGCATCATGAAAAAGGATTAGGATTCATACTGCTAACTTGGAAAAAAGGAAACATTCAAAATTTGAGGCACCCAATTAGACGAGTGTCATATTCTCACCATAAATTAAAACAATCTCAAGTTGAACCATCTGCACTTGAGAAGCATGTGTCTGTATCCTCTGCATGCCTTAGAAACGATTTTTCTTTCGATAGTCTTCCTCTATTATTCTAAATTACAGTACCCCAGCCAATGTACCCTAGATGACAGAGAGCATTGGTTCTCAGCCTTCATACTGCTGCTGTGACACTTCAATAGTTACTCCTGGTGTGTTGATCCCCAACTATAAAATTATTTTATTGCTACCTCATAACTGTAATTTGGCTACTGTTATAAATTGTAATGTAAAATCTGATATGCAGGATATCTGATATGTGACCCCTGTGGAAAAGTCATTAATACCCAAAGGGGTTGTGACCCACAGATTGAGAACACTGTCATAGGGACACAGTTTTTCCCACTTCTACAATAAATTTTTATTGTCCTTGTTTTACATATGGAAGAAACTGAGGCCCAGAGAGGGAGAACTAATTGCTCAGGGGTCACAGCCTTAGGATTTGGTTAAGGGAGATGGTTTGGCTCCTCAATATGAGCTCCAACCCATTCCATCTCCACACTTTGGGCAAATCATCCTATCAGCCCCCAGCAGCTTCTTTGCTATTAGAAAATGAAGGGCCCTTCTGAAGAACTCATGCAAATCTTTGTTTCTTAGTCTCAACAACCAGAGCCAAGCACAGCAAAGAGGCTAATTTTCCTGCCTTTGTCTATTTTTATTTTTAGTAAAACTTGTCATACTATATTAGTAGTAACATTTAATGAAATTATTTTCACTTATCTCACTAAAAAAAAAAAAAAAAAAGAGCACTCAGCTAAGCACCTCTTATGCATTCTCATGAACTTCTAGCAATCAGAGGAAGAAGGTTCTGCCTTCCTGATCTTATCCTTAGGCAGCCAAATATCAGCAAGACTTGTAATTTAACCAAGGAAACACAAGGCACCTCCTAACTCAACCAGGCCACTGTGGTCCCAATGTCTGTTTTCTTTACAAGTTTTGTTCATTTAATAGTTGCTCCATCTTCTTCCCTCCTCAGAAACAGCTTTCCCTGGAGGTCAGGAGAGGAGTTGCCTGAACCTCTAGCCTTACAATGGGGCCTGGGAAAACCCCTCACAGATGGATACTGCAATAAGGGAATGTGTAGATGAAAGGCAGGAGATAAGGAGTAGAGGCAGATTAAAATAATATGGGAGTTAAAAGCAAGATCAAAATATACTGCATGAAAAATATTTTTTAATAAAAAATATGGGCACAATTCTGTGCCTGCTGGATCTCCTCTCACTGGTGGCTCACTGTCTCTCGATACCTCCCTTCCCCTAAGTGGTTTCCTCAGCCTTGAAGTGGCTGACTCTCAGCCAAATGGGAACTGTGACACATCTAAAAGGAGATGACATGCAACAGGCAGGGTATGTAGAGTTTGGGAATCCTGAAATAGATTTCTCCTCCAGTAGCAGTACTGTCCCTGCTGAGCAAGGCAGAAGCTTTTCTCAGTGGATGGGCTGCCTGCTAGCTGTTCTCTGGGCTCCTCCAATAACAGCTATTATGGGGCAAGCCCTTGTCAAAATGCTGAAGGCAGTCTCAGCTACATCCATTTAGTATTAATTTATTTTTTTAAAAAAACCTAACATTTTATTAATTTACTGAGAATTTTATAGAAACATGTACAATGTGTTTTGAATAACTCTCTACTCCTTCCCCTAACTCCTCCTAGATCTACCCCTATTTCTTTACCTCCTCCAAACCTCATGTCTTCCTTTTTTTTTTTAATCCACCAGGTTCATTATGTGCTGTCCATGTACTTATAGGTATGGGGGCATCCAATAGACAGTGGCCTACCTCCCAGAGGCCACAACCTTTAAGAAAAATGACTCTCCTCATAGAAGCCATCAGTTATCAATAGCTCCTCAGGTACGGGTAAAAGCTCCTGAGCTCCTCCCCCTCCAATACAAGAATGCTCACTAGTTTCATTTTGTGCTGGTAATTACAGCTGCTCTGAATTCATGAGTCTACAGTCCTGTCATGCCCAGAAGAGACTGTTTAGCTCTGGACCTCCCTGACCTCTGGCTCTTACAATCTTTTGGTTCCATCTTGTACAATGGTGGCTGAGCACGGGTGTGTATGTGTGTGTGTGTGTGTGTGTGTGGTACAAAAGATCCATTCATGGCCAAGCATTACATAGATGGTTATTCTCTGTACTGTGAGTAGTTGTGAGTTTCTGTATTAGACACCACAGATTGCACAAAGAAACTTATCTGATGAGGTCTGAAAGCCATTTTAGAATTATAAATTTAAGTGGCAATTTATTGCTATGTTCACTTACCAAAATAATACTAATAGGTTCACTCCTGGGTCTGCAGCAGAAATACAAATAGTTAAGAACTAGTTTTAAAAGTGCTCATCACATTTTTTATCCATTTTTTTCAGTTGAGGTGAGCTTCTGCTATAAACATAAATAAATAAATAAAGCTGCTATAAACATAGTTGGACAAGTGTCCTTGTGGTATGATAGAACATCTTTTGGTTATATGCCCAGGAGTGGTATTGCTGGGTCTTGAGGTAGAGATATTCCCAATTTTCTGAGAAACTTCTGGATTGATTTCCACAGTGGTTGCACTACCATAAGCAATAGAGTAGCGTTCCCCTTGCTCCACATCCTTGCCAGCATCTGCTGTCACTTGAGCTTTTGATCTTAGCCATTCTGATGGGTGTAAAATGGAATCTTAGAGTTAGTTTGTATAATTGAAGGCCTTTCAGAGCCTCCTATTCCTAGATTATAAGATGTGCTTCTGTTCCCAACTCAAAACACAAATGTCACAATGCACAATTCTATATGAATCAGAATTAAATGTAAAGAATAATTATAATAACATTTTATAAGGAAATTATTATGAAATCCATCCACCAAGTTTATATTTAATAAATATTTCTTCATATTAAAAAAAAGTGCTCATCCTTAACTTTCAGGGAAATGTAAATTAAAACTACTTTGAGATTTCACTTAACTTGAGTCAGAATGGCTAAGATTATTAAAATAATATTCTGGAAAGGAACATACTTTTCTCTTATGCACTGTTGGTAGGAGTGGAGCATAAGTCAGTGTACCCACTATGGAATCAGTGTGA